>NC_090657.1:19510835-19608335 GCF_040937935.1 Hyperolius riggenbachi
GGTGAGATCCGCCAATTTGTCTGTGGCTCCTAAACGACCGCCTGACAGGTGCTAATGTGGCCCCCAGGAGTCAGTGGACCACAGGTTGAGATCACTGACCTAGTTTATTTTTTTTTTTATCATAAAACCACAATTTTTTTTCAACAATGGTTCGTCCATAAAAAAAACTCAGACGGATTGATTCACTAAGACAAATAGCACGCTTTATCAAAGTTAACACGCTTTATCAAAGTTAACACGCTTTATCAAAGTAGCATAGCAAACTTATACCTGCTAATTGGCAATGACGAGAGCTCCACTCGTCCATTATTCTTATTCTTTATAAAGACAATCCCTGAAAAGAATGTATGCAAAGATGCTGGCCAGCCTCCCTGCTCGCTTCACTAAGTGTTTATGTAAATAAAGAAAACCTTGAGACCCCCCCCCCCCCCCCCCCCCCCCAATGAGATGATGGGCTACTCCAAAAACTGTCACTTTTGTTAGATTTCTACCACCTACTGTAAGTAACTGCAACATAGGAGAAAATATATTTATGGCTTATTTTACTCTGAAAGAAATGTACTTCTTATTTGAATGCGTTTGCGTGTATTTTAAATGTTACGATTTTCGCGATAGTGATACTTTAAAGCAGGGGCGTAACAATGGACCCTGCAAGGAATGCAGCTGCTGGGGGGCCCAGAAGCCACTAGCGGTCTCGTTCTGAAAGACTGACAATTAAGGGCAAGGAGAGAAAAAAAAAATTCTGCTCTCTGCACAATTGACTGCATCTGCTTAGCCACTGATAAAGCATACAAAGATTTGTAGACAGTCCCTATTCAGTGTGCAGTGGGAGGGGGCCCAATCCAAAGTTTTGCAGGGGGGCCCAGTGATTTCTAGTTGCGCCCCTGCTTTAAAGCAGTACTTATTCCTCAAGGTAAACAGTAAACGCTACGTCACACATGCAGCAGAAGAAAATATACACAGTCCTGTCCAGTACATTGTCATCCATTCTGTATCAGTTTTCACGGACAGGAATGAGAATGAGAAAGCAGGCCAGAAAACAGCCAATTCTCCTCTTGCGATGTTGTGTGCTGCAAAGAACAGAAACGGATAGTCATCCTACTTCATAAAATCCCAGGTTTCTGCATCCATGCGTGTGTGTGTGTTGGTACCGCAGCGGAGAGGATAAACAAGTGGGGCTTGGGGCAATTCCCAGGAGCTTCTGCGAGTGTGCCACTGCTCTGCACCTGTTATCTTAATGGCTAAAATTACTAATTAAATACATAAAATATATACGGTGTGAACGGCTACTGTCCATTCCAGTTGACTGATAGGCCTGGTGCACACCGAGCGGGTTTTGAAGCTTTTAGCAAACCACTTCCGCCAGTGAAAACGCTTGGCTAATGTATTTCAATGGGATGGTGCACACAGCGGTTTGAGGTTTTTAGCAAACCGCAAACGTGGCTCCTGCAGCACTTTTGCGGTTTGCAGAAGCGTTTCTTCCTCGATGTAAAGTATAGGAAAAGCTCAAACCGCTTTGGAAAACGCTAGATCAGAGCGGTTTTCCAGGCGTTTTTGTTACAGAAGCTGTTCAGTAACAGCTGTAACAATATATGAAATCTGCTACACAAAACGCTCCCAAAAACTCTAGGCAGGTTTACAAAACGTCTCTAAACATGCCTAGAATCGCTCTGAAATCTGATTCAAAAACCTCTAGCGTGTTGCAGATCTGCTAGCGGTCTTGGTGTGCACTGGGCCTTAGACATGAGCTCCGCAGTTCAGATTCTGCATTCTGAGCTGATAAACTTGTGGCCGCAGCAGGGGAGGACTAACTCACCCTTTTTGCCCCCTTTAGCCGATACACTCCAAGTCACATTCTATTATGCTCCATCTCCTCAATACTTAATCCTTCAAACCTGGAAGTAGGACGTTTTGGAGTGATGTGGAACGCAATTAAACCTGTTGTGGAACGCATAGGATATAGGCGGCAATTTGTATCACTTCAGGAAGAATCACAACCTAATGTCCCTGCCTCAGTCCAGGGGAAGCCATCAGCCTACAAGTATGTTTTTGGGAAATGGGAGGAAACCCCAGTGAATACCTACACAAACATACATAATAGAATACACAAATCTCCATGCCGATAGGTTCCTGGCTGAGATTTGAAACAGAGATTCCAGTGCTGTAAGGCGAGAGTTGCCGCCAAAATTTAAAAAAATGTATGCATCATCATTAAAAAACACACCTAACAGAAACATTTAGAAGTCACTAGGCTGGTTTTGTAAACTGCTGGAGATTCCGCTGGCAACGCCCCCATCACTACAAAACAGGATTACTAGTTTCATTTCTTCTTCTTTACCTGAAAACGATGGCGTCCGTTCACAAGAGAGACGAGCATTGCTCCATCTGTGGGAACATCTGTACCGATCCTGAGACACTGAACTGTGGACACACTTATTGCGGGGACTGTATTAGCAGGGCTCTGACCACACAAGTGAAGCTTGGGGAGGATTACTATTGTTTCAAGTGCAGAAAAAGATTCAGAGAGAGACCAATTCTGCACAGCAATAAAAATCTGACTAACACTCCTCAGGAAATCACACCAGGACCAAGTATAGATCAGAAAACTCCAAATCTATGTAACACTGTGGAGAAGATCACCCCAAGACAGAGCATAACCCAGATGACTACCAATCTGAGTAACACTGAAGAAGATCACACCAAGACCAAGCATAGACCAGAGGAATATAAATCTGAGTAACACTGTGGAGAAGAATATCAAACCAAGACCAAGCATAGACCATAGGACTATAAATATAAAATATCTGAGTAACTCTGTGGAGAAGATCGCACCAAGACCAGGCATAGACCAGAGGACTATACATCTGAGCAACACTGTGGAGAAGATCACACCAAGACTAACGGACCATAGATTTACCCATCTGAGTAACATTGTGAAGATCACACCAACACAAAGCATGGCCCAGATGAATACAACTATATGTAATGAAACACCAGGACCAAGCACAATCCAGGCTGGTATCCTCTGCACTTACTGCATTGGCTCTTCAATAAGGGCTGTGAAGTCCTGTGTGCTGTGTGAAGCTTCCTTGTGTAATAGTCACCTGACAGTCCACAGCAGGGCACCCGAACATGTCTTATGTGCGCCCACCACATCCTTTGAGAACAAAAGATGTCCCATCCATAACAAGATCCTGGAGTATTACTGCACTGTGGATGCTGCCTGTATCTGTGTGTCCTGCAGTTTGGCCGGTGAACACCGGGGACATAAGGTGGAGTTGCTGGCTGATGCCTTTGAGAAGAAAAAGCAAAATTTGAGAAATGATCTACAGAGACAGATGGAAGAGATGGACAAAAGAGTGCAGACTCCACAACAGCGCAGGGCAAAGGTAGCTGGTGTGAAAGAGAGACTCACTGCTCTGTTCAAAGACATGAGGGGACAGCTGGACGACATGGAGATTAGAGTCCAGAATGATATCACCAGGCAGGAGGATGAGGCCTCACGGGTATTCTGTGACCGAGAAGCAAAGATGGAAAAGCTGTCTAAGAAGAAACTCCACATTGAGAAGTTCTGTAATCTGACCGACGCACTGACTGCCCTTCAAAGCTGGAAGTCAGACGGAGAAGTGGCTCTACCTACTGAAATCATAGACCAGGATTTACCAGCTCCAATCTGTGATCTGGATGAGTTTCTCATCTCACTGATGTTGCAACAAGGTCTGTCAAATGTTATGGAAAATAAAAAAGTTATGTTTCCTGAACTGAGACCTACACGTATAAAACTGGATAAGAAAGCAGCAGCTAACGATCTACTATTGTCTAAAGACATGAAAATGGCATGCTGGACAACAAAGAAAAGGAAGCGCAGACAAACACCTGAGAGATTCCAGTCCAGTTGGGTTCTAAGCACTAATACGTTTTCTTCAGGGAAACACTACTGGTGCGTGGAGAGCAATAAGTCAGGGGGTGACTGGGCGGTGGGAATGTGTTACCCCTCTATTGACCGAAAATGGAGCTGGAAAAGAATCAGCAACAAGAGCTGGTATATCAGGAAGTCTTCCGATTCCTGTTCCATAAAGCATGGTGGGAAGAGAAAACCTCTGTCCAATGAGTCCTCATACAACAATCTGGGGATCTATCTGGATTACGAGGCTGGGCGCTTGTCCTTTTATGAGCTGGGAGACCCCGTCCGCCACCTCCACACTTTCGTTACCACCTTCACTGAGCCCCTCCATGCTGCACTGTGCTTATGCAAGAGTGCCAGTGACGAAAACTGGATAAGGGTGAAGACCTAAAGCAATAGATGGAGGTGGGTCATCCCTGGAGAAGGCCATAAGCTGAAGCTTAGCATACAATATAAGATAATTGGTAGACAAAGTAAACTGACAATATCTACTCAATATCAATTGTTTAACCGATTCCTCTACCTTGAACCAGAAATCTCATCTAACATCAAACAAGCTGCCACTCCTGCTCTGTACTGCCTTTTACTGTACAATGCTATGAATCTACCAATTGTGTGTCTAACGCTGCTTGCTCAGGGGTTTCCTAGTTTTAATACATATTTGTTAGTTTAAATAATCAAGCATTAATCATTAAACAACCAATATATTTAAAATCAAATACAATATATGCCTACCTTAATGAAGATTTTTCAAATCTGTATATAGCAAAGAACAAGTGGCATCTAAATTGGACAGATGTGATTGGTCAGTAAGAACAGATGGCTCTTGCTCACACAGGTATACATGTAGAGCTGTACTATAGGAATATGATGAGGTGATGGGCAGAGCCTCTGTCCTCAGCTCAGAGCTCATACACAGGTATAAATACACATACTGTAGATGTATGTGGACAGTGCAGAGTCACTCCACATGTGGGGAGAGTCAGACATTCTGTGTGGTGTGGCTATTGCTGTCTGTGTCCCTGCTGAGATCTCCCAGCTCTGGGGAACAGAGGAATACAGTATTCTCAATGGAGACAACCAGACAGGTGTTCGAGCCATTTCCTATTCTGTCTGAAATAAAAATTTAATGTCTGGGTTGGAGCCCCACTTTAACAATACAGCATTGTATACAGACACAGTCATACAAGAATGGCTGGCTATACTGTGCTCTTTCATATCCTGCTGTCAGCTCAATCTAAAGAGATTATAAATATGTATGCAGGTAGATGGTGCTATTCTATATTATTCTGTGGGTACAATTTATATATAAACAAAGCAATGGGTGGGTGGTTTTGGTGTTCCTATATAAGACAAAGACAAATAACATTTATATCACGCTTTTCTCCTGGCGGACTCAAAGCGCCAGAGCAGCAGCCACTAGGACGCGCTCTATAGGTAGTAGCAGAGTTAGGGAGACTTGCCTAAGGTCTCCTACTGAATAGGTGCTGGCTTACTGAACAGGCAGAGCCGAGATTCGAACCATCCTGTGTCAGAGGCAGAGCCCTTAACCATTACACCATCCAGCCATATACTGGTGTGCAAGCGGAATACTCAAAGCTAATAATTTGTAAAGGTGTACAGAGGCACCAATAGGATAAGACATGCTAAAATCGTTTAAACCGTTCAGGAGGCGGTGGTGGACCAGCCACTCCAAACAGACACAATGCTGCCGACTAAGGTAATAATAATTTATTCACATACTCCTAGAGACAACTGGCAACGCGATTCACGGGCGCAATTCCGCTTCATCAGGCAATAAACGGAATATCACACAGCTAGGGGTCCAATCTACGATTGGTACCTCCTTTCCTTCTAGCCACAGAGAGTGACATCTTAATCCTGAGTGGGGACAGGTCTAATCTCCCCACCTGCATCTACAGTGGTTGCCTTTGCGGTAACCCTGGTTTGTAAGTATAATACTTACCTTTCATTTACTTCCTCTTTCCCAATACATACTACACTATATTGGGCTCCCGGTTTTCTGCTTTTTATTCCTCAAAGCTAATAATACTTCTATTATTAAAATGATCAAACAGGTAAAGAATTATTTTTATACAGTAGGACTGGTGTGTGGTTTGAGGTAATGCAGATACATTACAGAATATATTAAAAGCACACTTGAAGTGAGAGGGATAGGAAGGCTGCCATATTCATTTCCTTTTAAACAATGCAAATTGCCTGGCTGTCCTGCTGATCCTCTGCCTTATACTTTTAGCCATAGACACTGAACAAGCATGCAGATCAGGTGCTCTGACAGGAGTCTGACTAGATTAGCTGCATGTTAGTTTAAAGGGAACCTTAACTGAACGGGGGGTAAAGAGTTTCACTTACCTGGGGGCTATTACCAGCCCCCTGCAGCAGTCCTGTGCCCTCAGAGCCGCTCTGGTCCCCCGCTGTCACTTAGTTTTGTTTTTGACTTACCAGTCGGCCGGCCGACATGCGTATTATTGGACGCATTCCCTACTGCAATTAGCACGGTTGCGGACGGCAACGCATACAAAAATACGCGTTGCCGCATTCCGCACGCGTAGATATGCGGTAACACGCATCTTTGTACGTGTTGCGGTCCGCAACAGCGCTAATTGCAGTAGGGAATGTGTCCAATAATACGCATGGTGGCCGGCCGACTGGTGAGTCGTCAAAAACGGAACTAAGTGAGAGCGGGGGACCGGAGGATTCCAGAGCGGCTCCGAGGGCACAGGACTGCTGCAGGGGGCTGGTAATAGCCCCAGGTAAGTGAAACTCTTTACCCCCCGTTCAGTTAAGGTTCCCTTTAAGGTGTCTGATGGAAATATTACTGCAGCCAAAGAGATCAGCAGGATGCCAGGCAACTGGTATTAAGAGGAAATACATATGGTGGCCTCCATATCCTTCTCACTTGAGGTGTCCCTTAAATGGCTGATATTAAAGTTACCCGGGACAAGAGATGGGGTAAAAGAGGCCACTCAAAAAATCATTAGAAACTATGAAATAGAGTGTAAGCTTTAGCCCCAGAATGCAAAATACACACAGATACCACAATGACTAGAAACACACATTATTGGGGGTGTATTATTTCTTTGGGGAACAAGTGCTTTAAAAGAAAATTATACAAGCTCGCAAGCACTTGCAAAAACATAAATATGCGCTTTGGGTCCTACGGGAGGAAAAAAACATTACAAATGTTATGTGGTTTTGTTGTTGTAATGTTATTTTAAAAGTAATGTACACTGTATTTACCATTTAAAGTGAGCTTACATTTTGTTTTGGTGTCTATATGCACATTTCCATCATTATGTGACACGGTTGTTGGCAAGAATTTTGTTATAACTTCCCATGCCATTTTGCCAGCGAATACCGATACAACAATAAAAAAAATCAGTTTGCCTGCATAAACCTTAAAGTGGATCCGAGATGAACTTTTACTCATTGCATAATTGTGTTCCTTTCCTATTGTTTATAGGGCATTCCTCAAGCCAAATACTTTTTTGTTTTAATACTCTAATTCCCTATAAACTAAATAAACCACACCCACAGGTTTTCAGAGAGCCTTGGCAGTAGCAAGGGCTCATGGGAGCTCAGTCTGGGCAGGAGGAGGAGGAGGTGTTACTAGCCATTGATTTCAGAGGCAGAGGGAAGGAGGGAGGATTAGGTTTTTTTCACAGGCTGAGTGCTCAAGATGCAGATAAGCCTGCCTCTGAGTAACGTTTACAAACAACATGGCTGCTGTCATTGTATCACAGAAAGAAATAAAGAAATATTCATTTTCTATTAAAGCTGTTTGCAGATAGATCTGCTGATCTAAACTTTAGATAAGATACATAGACAAGTTACTTGTTATAGTTAGTTTTTCATCTCGGATCCGCTCTGTGAAGCAAACCCCCCCCCCCCCCCCCCCAATATCAGCACAAATAAAAAATCTGTCATGCTTGGTTAGAGTTATGTTTGTGCCCATTTGTGCGGCTTTTATTTTGAAGATAAGAGCACTTATTATTTCCAATACAAAACCACCACCCAGACCCCATACAACATCCTACAGACATGGAACTGGTGTGGGTGGGTAGTGCTGTGCAAGTGCTAGTATCTTCATAATGAAAGCAGAACAAATCTTAATTTTTGAAGCACAAATGGACACAAATGTAGCACTAACCAAGCATGATGGAATTTTTATTTGTGCTGATTGTAGGGGGGGCACAGAGCTTCCTAACACCCAGCCTTGACCTCCCCCAACCCTGTCCCCTTACCTTAAATGATGCCTAACTCTAAAATATACTCATCTATCATTGCCTTTAAGGACAACTGTAATGAGAGGTATATGGAGGCTCCCATATTTATTTCCATCTAAGCAATACCAGTTGACTGGCAGCCCTGCTGATCCTCTGTCTCTAATACATTTAGTCATAGACCCTAAACAAGCATGCAGCAGATCAGGTGTTTGACATTATTGTCAGATCTGACAAGATTAGCAGCATGCTGGTTTCTGGTGCTATTCAGACACTACTGCAGCCAAACAGATCAGCAGGGCTGCCAGGCAACTGGTATTGTTTAAAAGGAAATAAATCTGGCAGCCTCCGTATCCCTCTCACTTCAGTTGTCCTTCAAAGCCTAGCACTGAATGGGCAGATCTCAACAAAGACAGATCTCTTTCTCTCTGATCGGAGAGAGATGTGTTGGTTGCCCATACACCAGCAGACCCATTCTCAAATGGTTTTAGCATGAAATCTCTTGGGAATTGGCCTTATGATGCAGCATCTACCACCTCACTGCTGACTCACTCGACTGTCGGGCTGATATCGCGCAGTTGGCCGCGTGTGTACAAGTGGTTTGGACGACTTGTACTTGTTTTGAATGCGTCCGTATCGTGCAGACCGTCTATCCCCTGGTGTGCGCAGTATGCACACGAGTGGTCTGTTCAGTTGGTTGGTGAGTGGAAAAAAAAAAAAGTTGTGACTTGTTCCTACAGTCGTCATGTGTAATAGTTATGATGCTATAAAATCTAATCCGCATCTAATGTCTGTGGTTAGCCTCAAACCAGAATAATAGTTGGATATGTATAATTATTGGTGTTGTTGGTGTAATACGGTTATTGTTACTGTATTGTTATATAATAAAATGTGTCCATGAAACACACACGACGTCAATGCTTCATTTAAAAGAGAACTTCAGCCTAAATAAACATTTGTTATGTTAATTAAAATAGATAGGTAATATAATCTCTTATCTACCCTGTTTTAAAAGAACAGGCAAATGTTTGTGATTTCATGGGGGTAGCCATCTTTTTGGTTGAAAGGAGGTGACAGGGAGCATGAGACGCAGTTCCAACTGTCCTGTGTCCTGATAACTCCTCCCAGCAGCGCACGCTAGGCTTTATATCTCAAATTCCAAATTTAAAAAAAAAATTGCACCAAAACAGCAGAACAAGAACTACAACATCAGAAATCTCATGATGCTTTGCACAGCATTAGAGGGAAAATGCCCGGGCAGTTTTCTTCTGTGCAGCTAAAAATGAGGCTTGTATAAGAAAAACTAAGTTCTGATGCTGTGAAACTAATAGAAACACCAAGCCTTTTCAGTGCTGCTGAGTAGATTTTTAGACTGGAGATTCACTTTAATTACCGTATTATGCACTGCATGATTTTATGCTGCGTCCTAAAGAATGCCTAACCTGTATGACTGGATGTGGGACGACTCTCGCTAATGCCCCTCCCCTCTGTACACCCCCCACACAGGTGGCCAAACACAGAACCCCCAAACTCTGGGGACATCATTCTCACAACAAATAAGAATAACGGAGGTGCATGTTGTAGTCTCTCTATTTTACACCTCACTGGGGACACGCCTTTTGCAGCTTTTTACACGGATTTGAACATACTGAACAAGATCAAATGATCACTGGAATAAGACAATGTATTTGTACTTTTGCAAATAAGCACTATCTTGCATGAGAGAAGTGACGCAAGGAGAAAACAATTTTGGAAACTGTTCACATGCTTTAAGGCTGGTTTCACAGTGGGACGTTAAAGTCCCACGTTACAGCAGCCAGTAACGCAGCCTCACTCACAGCACTGTAAAATCAATGGGCTGTTCACAGTGCCCACGTTGCGTTACATAGTAACGCAGCACGTTTAAACAAAGTGCTGCATGCTGTACTCTATACTGGGCTAAGCAGCGTTAGACTGTTTGCACATGCTCAGTAATGTTGGAGGGGGAGGTCTCCCCTCCTCCTCCTCCGCAGCAAGCCACATGGCTAATTAATATTCACTGCACTGTGGAGACTGGTGGAACTGTAGTGTTGTCCGGATCATGAACGAATCGTTCATTTGATCCGGATCTTTTTTGTGAATCGAATCATCTGGATCATCACAATGAAAGATTCGGTTCACAGTGGATGTCTGTCTGGAAGAAACAGAAACATACAGAACAGTACAGTGCAGGGAAAGTCCTGTCCTGCTAGTCATTTCACCCAGTCTGCTCACTAATAAAATGATTCAAATGATTTGGTTCAAAGATCGGATCTTTTCAATGATCCGATTCAAATGATCCAAAACCTTAAAAAGATCCGGACTTCCTATCACTAACCTGGAGCGGCTGCTTTGAGAGCTGCATAACGCAGCTCAACCTGACGTCCACCTTCAACACCACCATGCGCTGCGTTAGGGGCACGTTATGCGACCATAATGTTCCCTAAAACGCAACGTCTTGGTGGGAAAGTAGCCTAAAGAGACACTGAAGCGAGAAAAAAAATTATGATATCATGAATTGGTTGTGTAGTAGGGGTAATTACTAGAACATTGGTAGCAAAATAAATATTCTCATATTTTTATTTTCAGTTATACACTTGTTTTTATAACATTGCATCATTCTCTAATAATTGCAGTTTACACATTACTCAGCATTGTAAAAGTTTTTACAGAACAGACAGTGAACTTTTGACCTGTCCTGAACTGTTCTCTGCAAAAGAAAAACACAATACAGCTGAGATAACCTAATCAGAAGCCAGAGCTCTCTGCAACTTTCAAAGTGTAGAGCTCAATGGCTATTTGCATAGATAACCACTGGAGTTTCTTAACTCTTCCTGTACTGGAAACAAATATTAGACTCATGTCTCTGCTCGTAATGCTTTATTTCTTAGCTGTACTACACAACCAATTTATTATATCATAATATTTTTTTTTCACTTCAGTGTCTCTTTAAGAAGTCATTTTAAAACAGCTTACTGGTATTTTTTCATACCCCAAACTACAGGTTATCCCCAATACAATTTTGAACAAGTCAGAAATGCATACATGTATAATTACGGTTCAGGGCACAAATTGTTCTTGATTTCCTGTTGCATCAATTGCATATCATAAAGGCTGGAAAGAGTGGTGAGGTGCAGACATTGGGGGGGGGGGGGGCACAGTGGGGGAAGGGGGGGGGCACAGTGGCACAGTCACAGCTGGCTCCCTGTCAGAGAGTAACCCTGTGGTACACTGAATCAGAGATGTGAGTACTGTGAAAGCCTACTAGATCACCAGGTAAGTACACTATTATCAGAACACATACTGGAACTTTGGTTTACTGCTAAAGCTTAGTTTCATGTTTCTGGGTAAGAGAACTCACTAAATCACCCACTTATGAGCCACAGTAAAGTTCCTAGGCTTACAGGACCAGAAGCCGTGTCCCGGTGCTGTGAACAGTAGACCAGAGCTGTATGCGTCGGAAGATGGGTGATCGGCGCTGGAGAAAGGTGCGGTGAGTAATACGCCACATGCTCTTCGTACAGAAGGGCGGAATCGGGGGAATGCCACCGCATCTTCTTTGCTCCGCCAGCTCCATGTGGGCTTCCCCAGGACTACTGGATGCATGTTGGCACACAGTGGGTAGCACTAGCACAGATCACTACCCACAGTGTGCAGACAGGCATCCAGCAGTCCAAGGAAAGCCTACAGAAGCAAAGAAAAGTGGAGCTGGCAGTGCAGTTTTAAATCTCCCTCGTGGGATGAACAAGCCTGATTTGTCCTTTACCACGATCAGCAATTTTTAGCTGGACAAGTCAGGCTCATACTTACCACCAGGGAGGTTAAAGTGGACCAGAACTCAGAACTCCTCTCTGCTCTAAAAGATACACAATATCATAATAACCTTTAAACAAAAAACATGCATTTCTTACAGCTGATGCAAATCCTAAAATACATTTGCACAGTTTCATGGAAGCAGACATATTGTTTACAGCCTGGGCTTTCAAATGGGCTTATCTGCTTATCTGCCATAGGCAGTCATGTGACACAGGGAGGATCAAATTACTACTTGTGATTAGACACAGATGAGGGGAGATTAGACAGGCTAAACTCTCAAAATACATACAGAGTGCATTTCTCTACGTTTTCCTTCTGTCCTGTACAAGAGTTCAGGTCCACTTTAAATAAATTGCTCCTAGGGGGTGACTGATACAGAATTTCATGCAAGAAATGGTGCTCATAATAGCCCACAAGCCAAAGATTGTGGAGAACCGGCACTCCAGCCAGTGTATAAAGATATGCATCTTGCCCCTGTTAAAGCGGTACTTATTCCTCTGAGGAAACCGTAAAGGAAGGAAAATGTATGCGGAGGAAAATGTATACAGTCCTGTCTTGTACAGTACATTTTCATCCAATCTGTACCAATTATAACACACAGGAAAGGGACTGACAGAGCAGGACAGAAGACCGCTGATTCTCCTCTTGCGTTGTGAAAATGGGTGGGTGGGTGGGGGGGGGGGGGCGGTGTCGTCGCTGGCTGTTGTGCTGATGGGTGATTCATGGGAGCTTGTGCAAGTGCGCCACTGCTCTGTGCCCTCATCTCAATGGCCTAAAATTTCTAGTTGAATAAAAACGACTAGTGTGAACAACTACTGTCCGTTCCTATTGACTGCTAGTTTGTAAAGCAGTAACAGAGGCTCCAAGGAGAGTGAAATCGATTAAAAACTGTTTAAAAGGGGGAATTTGGTGGACTCCCCTCCCTCGTAGAAAGAAAGACCGGACAATGGGACATTACTCACAGTATAAAGTAACTTTTTACTAAAAGCTCCAAAGTTGCAACGCGTTTCACGGGTCACAATCCCGCTTCATCAGGCAAACATTTTTGGAGGGTACTGGGGGAGGGAAACGCCAGAAGGGTTGAAGGAACAACTAAAATTATTCTAATAAAATCATACGAATTTGGTTATACTTTAGACTTATTACTTTTTAAACGTCTTCCGACTGGTCCTCTCTCTTATTCTCACTCGATTTTATGCTTATTGTATTTTATGCAAGTTGCTCCATTCCCTTTCCCTTATTTAATTCCGTTTTAATCACAATTTTTATATTTTTCTATAACTCATGCAATTCTTTGCAATATATGCATAATTTTGTATCCATAAAAATGTTAATGCTGTGAAGATATAGTTTTGAACCCTACAGAATTCTTATCTACTGCCTTTATCGGTATAGCCTATTTTCCACACGAGTAGCGTTATATAATACTGTTTTTATTGATTGATCCCCCATTAAGACATTTGATTTGTCTATATAATCTTTATCCGGAAGTTCTGTGTTTTTAGGCTTCACGGCTCACAATGTGTATAATATTTGTACCCACCCCTGTTTTTTATGTTTTCAAACGGATGACAGCGTTTGATGCAATTTTTAGCAACATACAATTCTATGCATTTATTTATACTTTCCCAGAAAACATTGCAATCGTAACACACAATTTTCAAATTTACTTAATGCACATATCAACCTGTCCCAACCCCTGTGCAAGTACTCCCATTCTCCAGGCTCGACCATAATTTGTTTGCATACCATTTGGATGCTTGCTATTTTGTATGTGTTTTTATTGTTTCTTGACATCTTAAACCCGTTGCGTAGTATTGTTTTGCACTGTCACTTTCATTACGTAGCATTGGCACTTTTGCAGAAATGATTGACATTTACAATGCATCTAGACCAACATTGTTGCGTATATATATTTTGCATTATATTACCATTACCTGTATACTGTTGCATTTTTGGGTGCTTGTGTTAAGTGTTCCTCTGGCAACCCATTTTCCCCTCTGTTTCCCTCCCCCAGTACCCTCCAAAAATGTTTGCCTGATGAAGCGGGATTGTGACCCGTGAAACGCGTTGCAACTTTGGAGCTTTTAAAGGGGCATTATGGCGAAAAATTGTAAAATTTTAAATATGTGCAAACATAGGCAAATAAGAAGTTTGTTTTTTCCAGAGTAAAATGAGCCATAAATTACTTTTCTCCTATGTTGCCGTCACTTACAGTAGGTAGTAGAAATCTGACGGAAGTGACAGGTTTTGGATTAGCCCATCTTCTCATAGGGGATTCTCAGCAAGGCTTTTATTCTTTATAAAGATATTCCCTAAAAAGGATTTAAACAATGATGCTGGTCAGCTTCCCTGCTCCCTACACAGTTTTTGGCAGTTGGACAGAGCAACTGCCATTCACTAAGTGCTTTTAAACATAAATAAATCCCTGAGAATCCCCCATGAAAAGCTAGACTAGTCCAAAACCTGATTTCTACTACCTACTGTAAGTGACAGCAACATAGGAGAAAAGTAATTTATGGCTCATTTTACTGTGGAAAAAAACATACTTCTTATTTGTCTATGTTTGCACATATTTTAAATTTTAAAATTTTTCGCCATAGTGCCCCTTTAATAAAAAAGTTACTTTATACTGTGAGTAACGTCCCATTGTCCGGTCTTTCTTTCTACGATGGAGGCGAGTCCACCAATTTCCCCCTTTTAAATCGTTTTTAATCTATTTTACTCTACTTGGCTCCTCTGTGTTACTGGTTTACAAACTGTCTAGTCCACCCTTGGTGGAGGGGTGTATCCCCATTCCTTTCTGTCTACAGAGAGCGACTTCTTAAACCTGAGCAGGGTCAGGTTATAATTCTCCCTGTTCGCTTATCCAGTGGTTGCCTTTGTGGCGACCCACGTTTGTGAGTATAACCATTACTTTGCTGTACACCTGACTAATTATCACTGAGATACTACACTATATTGGGCTCTCGGTTTCCTTTTGTCTCCTCCAAGCTATTGACTGCTAGGCTTGAGCTCTGGAGTTCAGATTCCGCATTCTGAGCCTAGAAACTCGTGGCCCCAGCAGGGGACATGTCACGTTCCATTGCGCTACATGTCTCAAATACAATAACATTTATAAAGTGCTTTCTTCCTCATATTGCATAGATATGTCTCAGATCAATACAGGGTTGGAGGCTGGACTGTGCTACAGCGGAAATAGTCAGGTGTTCATAAATGACACACTAAGGGCTGGTTCAGACGGGCGTTTTTGTGGCGTTTAACGCAGCGTTTCAGACGCAGCGTTTTTTGGGATCTACTGCCATCCCATGCAAGTGAATGGGAGCGTTTAGAGCTGGCTTTTGCAGGCTTTCATGAAAGCCTGGCAGTAGACCCCAGCGTTGCGTCTAGTCTCAAAAGCAACATGCTGCTTTCAGAGGCAGTAAACGCCAGGAAACTATAGCAGAGACCAGAACTGCTAGCTTTGAACGCTTTTCAAAAGCTTTCAAAAGCTAGCTTTTAAACGCTGGCGTTAACGCAATGCCAAGCAAAAGCTCAGCAGACGCCCGTGTGAACCAGCCCTAAACAGGTGGATTTTGGAGTTAAATGCTTCCAGGGATGGATATGTCCTGACTGGGTGTAGCAGGCAGTTCCAAAGTGTAGAGGCAACATGACTTTCTCCTTCAAACCTGGAAGGAGGAAGTTCTGGAGGGACGTTGAACGCATGGGGTACAGACGGCAATGGGCGAGTTAACATAACCCAACCAAGCACCCCCCCCCCCCCCCCCCCCCCAAGGCTCTGAATTTGGAATCAGCTCAGCGGGGCTCAAGCTTATTGACTGCCACTGTGTTAGTTAGCATATGGTATCCAATACGTTTAGCTTCAGGGCCGGAACAATGCTGCAGCTCCTAACTTTCCATTCCTTTAACAGAATGGATTAAAAACAAAATGTTTGCATGTGAACAGTTCCCTGCTACACCAATGGATCAGTTTTCTTGTCCGTTTATTCAGCTCTGTCCAGTCCGGAAAACGGTACATTTGTAAGGAATGTGTGAATCAGCCCTGAGGCTGGATCTAAACATTACATAATATTTTTAGATCTTTACTTGAAGGTGGCCTTTAAAGCCTGTTATTACAATTCACACCATTTTGTAACTAATTGCTTTAAAAATCCACTCAACTTCAGGCTGCAGCTGCTATTGCTGCCAAGGCAGCTTTCCCTGTGATGTACATGGAGAGGCTCTGAGGAGACACCAGGCAAACAAAGCAGAAAAGGATAAACAAACATTTCTTACAGTAGTATGCTGAAAATGAATACTGTTTACACTGGATAACTAGTAAAACAATAAAAATGCATTTATTAAAAAAATAATTTCACAATCACAACATGTAATAAAGACTATCCAAGAATCCCACTGTGACATTTTCAGCTTTCCGGGATGCTTTTCCCAGGCTCAGGCAAATCACTTGCATGTTCCACAGTGCTTCGCAGAGAACACAAAATTTGTGTCACTTCAGAAGGGATCAGATCCTAATGTCCCTGCCTTAGTCCGGAGGAAGCCCATCAGCCTACAAGTATGTTTTTGGGAAATGGGAGGAAACCGGAGTGCTCTTATAAGGAAAGCTTAGATGTCACTAGGCTGGTTGTGTGAACTGCTGGTGACTCAGTTGGCAACACCCCCATCAACACAAACCAGGAAACTCGATTTAGTTTCATTTCTTCTTGTATCAGAGATCGATGGCGTCTGTTTACATGAAAGGGGAGCCTTGCTCTATCTGTGGGAACATCTGCACTGATCCTGTGACACTCAACTGTGGACATTATTACTGCTTGAAATGTATTAGCATGGCTCTAAACACACAGGAAAGGACCAAGGAGGATTACCATTGTTTTAAGTGCAGAAAAAGATTCAGGGAGAGACCCACTCTGCGCAGGAATACAAATCTGAGTAACACTGCTCAGGGGATCACACCAGGACCAAGCACAATCCAGGCTGGTATCCTCTGCACTTACTGCATTGGCTCTTCAATAAGGGCTGTGAAGTCCTGTGTGCTGTGTGAAGCTTCCTTGTGTAATAGTCACCTGACAGTCCACAGCAGGGCATCCGAACATGTCTTATGTGCGCCCACCACATCCTTTGAGAACAAAAGATGTCCCATCCATAACAAGATCCTGGAGTATTACTGCACTGTGGATGCTGCCTGTATCTGTGTGTCCTGCAGTTTGGCCGGTGAACACCGGGGACATAAGGTGGAGTTGCTGGCTGATGCCTTTGAGAAGAAAAAGCAAAAGTTGAGAAATGATCTGCAGAGACAGATGGAAGAGATGGACAAACAAGTGCAGACTCCACAACAGCGCAGGGCAAAGGTAGCTGGTGTGAAAGAGAGACTCACTGCTCTGTTCAGAGACATGAGGGGACAGCTGGACGACATGGAGATTAGAGTCCAGAATGATATCACCAGGCAGGAGGATGAGGCCTCACGGGTATTCTGTGACCGAGAAGCAAAGATGGAAAAGCTGTCTAAGAAGAAACTCCACATTGAGAAGTTCTGTAATCTGACCGATGCACTGACTGCCCTTCAAAGCTGGAAGTCAGACGGAGAAGTGGCTCTACCTACTGAAATCATAGACCAGGATTTACCAGCTCCAATCTGTGATCTGGATGAGTTTCTCATCTCACTGATGTTACAACAAGGTCTGTCAAATGTTATGGAAAATAAAAAAGTTATGTTTCCTGAACTGAGACCTACACGTATAAAACTGGATAAGAAAGTAGCAGCTAACGATCTACTATTGTCTAAAGACATGAAAATGGCATGCTGGACAACAAAGAAAATGAAGCGCAGAAAAACACCTGAGAGATTCCAGTCCAGTTGGGTTCTAAGCACTAATACGTTTTCTTCAGGGAAACACTACTGGTGCGTGGAGAGCAATAAGTCAGGGGGTGACTGGGCGGTGGGAATGTGTTACCCCTCTATTGACCGAAAATGGAGCTGGAAAAGAATCAGCAACAAGAGCTGGTATATCAGGAAGTCTTCCGATTCCTGTTCCATAAAGCATGGTGGGAAGAGAAAACCTCTGTCCAATGAGTCCTCATACAACAATCTGGGGATCTATCTGGATTACGAGTCTGGGCGCTTGTCCTTCTATGAGCTGGGAGACCCCGCCCGCCACCTCCACACTTTCATTACCACCTTCACTGAGCCCCTCCATGCTGCACTGTGCTTATGCAAGAGTGCCAGTGACGAAAACTGGATAAGGGTGAAGACCTAAAGCAATAGATGGAGGTGGGTCATCCCTGGAGAAGGCCATAAGCTGAAGCTTAGCATACAATATAAGATAATTGGTAGACAAAGTAAACTATCCATACTTACCCATTATTGATTGTTTACCTGATCCTTGCACTAGTAGATATGCAGCAGAAATGTTGTCGAATACTGATTTTAAACCCCAGGTTTGTACTTCCTTCAAACAATTCAAACATAACTGATGGATTCATAGTTGTTTTTAATCAAGGGTGCCTTCGTTTTAAAAGAGGTTTTGTTTTACCAAACCATTGGGGAGGGGGGGGGGGTTGTATGCGTGTGATTGGTCAGAAAGAGCAGATGGCTTTTGCTTAGACATGTATACATGTAGAGCTATACTATAGGACTATGATGATGAGATGAACAGAGCATCTATCCTCAGCTCAGAGCTCAGAATTATAACATATAATGTAGATGTATGTGGACAGTGCAGAGTCACTCCACATGTGGGGAGGGTCAGACATTCTGTGTGGTGTGGCTATTGCTGTCTGTGGCCCTGCTGAGATCTCCTAGCTCTGGGGAACAGAGGAATAATGTATTCTCAATGGAGACAACCAGACAGGTGTTCTAACCTCTCCCTGATCTGTCCAAAATGATAATCTAATGTTTGGGTTGGAGCCCCACTTTAACAATACAGCCATTTATCTAGACACAGTAATACAAGCATGGCTGTCTATATGGTGTTCTCTCATATCCTGCTTATATCCTGCGGCCGGCTCAATCTAAAGTGATTATATATCTAGGCGGGTAGTTGACGTTATTCTACATTATTCTGTGTGTACAATTTATACAGAAATAAAGGAATGGTTCAGTGTTCCAATATATTGGTGTGCAGGCTGACTACACAAAGCTAATAACAGTTCTATTAAAATTCTCAAACAGGTGGAGAATTCTTGATACAGAAAAGGACTGGTGTGTGATTTGAGGGAATTCAAATATATTACAGAATGTATGTTAAAGCACACTAATATTATTATTTATAAAACACTAACATATTACGCAGCGCTGGACAATAACTACATACAAAGATACATAGGATGACAAACAACAAGGTTATGCAACATAGGACAAAGCTATACAAGGCAAACAGGGTACAAAATACAGTCTATGGCTAAAATTTTGGGCTGGTTAGGTACTGTAGGTTCATCCATACAAGTACAAGGCGATCATAGGAAAGGAGCACAATATCATGTAGAATACACTAGGAAAGGGAGGACCCTGCCAAATGCTTACAATCTAAGAGGAGGGGGATGGACACACTAGGTGGCCTGTAGAAGTATTCAGCAGAGAGTTACTGTGTGGTAGGGGGTGGGTAGGCCATGTTGAAGAGGTGGGCTTTGAGGGATTGCTTGAATGTGTTGAAGGAGGGGGCAAGTCTGATGGGCGGTGGAAGGGAGTTGCAGAGGGTGGGGGGCAGCTCTTGAGAAATCCTGCAGGCGCGCATGGGAGTGGGAAATGCGTGGGGCAGTTAGGTGAGGGTCATTGGAGGACTGGAGGGTAGGGCCCAGTGTACACCTGTGAACAAGCTCTGAGATTTAAGTTGGTTTTGTGCACAGATTTCTAGGCCAGGCATATCCTGAATCAGATAGGGAGCCTGGGAGGTAGGGCGGATGATTGTGTAATCCATTATGAGGTGGAAATCTGGGAGGGGTGCAGAGTTAAGGAGCTCAGTTTTGTCTAGGTTAAGCTTCAGGAACCTAGCTAACATCCAGACTTCAAGTAAGATGGATGGGGAGGCTGACATATTTATTTCCTTTTAAACAACGCAGATTCCCTGGCTGTTCTGCTTAACATCTGCCTTATACTGTCAGCCACAGACCCTGAACAAGCATACAGATCAGGTACTCTGACTGAACTCTGACTGGATTAGCTGCAGGCTTGTTTGAGGTGTATGATTCAGACACTACTGCAGCCAAAGAGATGAGCAGGATGCCAGGCAACTGGTAATGTTAAAAATAAATATAGTAGCCTCCATATCCAGCTCACGTTAGATGTGCATTAAAAGACTGCTATTAAAGGGGAACTTCAGCCTACAGAAACATACTGTCATCAAGTTACATTAGTTATGTTAGTTAGAATAGATAGGGTGGGTAAGAGATTATATTACCTACCCTGTTTTAAAAAAACAGGCAAATGTTTGTAATTCATGGGGGCAGCCATCTTTGTCATGGGGGCAGCCATCTTTTTGGCTGAAAGGAGGTGACAAGGAGCAGGAGACACAGTTCCAACTATCCTGTGTCCTGATCACCCCTCCCAGCTGCACACGCTAGGCTTCAAATGTCAAATTCAAAATGTTAAAAAAAAAAAAAAAAAAAAAAAAAAAAAAATTGCACCAAAACAGCAGAATGAGAACAACAAAATCAGAAATCCCATCATGCTTTGCACAGCATCAGGGGAAAAAACACCCGGGCAGTTTTCTTGTGTGCAGCTAAAAATGAGGCTTGTATAAGAGAAACAAAGTTCTGATGCTGTGAAACTGTTAACGAAACACCAAGCCTTTTCAGTGCTGCTGAGTCGATTTTTAGTCCGGAGGTTCACTTTAATGTTACCTAAGATATGAGATGGGGTAATGGAGGCGCTAAAAATAATAATTAAAAAAAATGAAAAAGGATTGAAGAGAGAAAATATACACACAGATACCACATTGACTTGAAACATACATTTTAAGGGATGATTATTAGCCTCATAAGCACTTGTTAAACATATAAATATAATTTATTTTAAAAGTAATGTACACTGTATTTATCGCCGAAAGTATGGTTACATTTTGATTTGGTCTTTTGGCTACATGCCTATTTCCTTCATTATGTGACACTGTTTTTTGTAAGAGTTTTGTTGGAACTTCCCATGCCATTTGGCTAGTGAATACCGATCCCCCAAACAAAAAGTCAGTTCAAAATGCCTGACCCTAACCTCCTGCATAAACCTTAATCCCTTCCGAGCGTTTTTAAAAACGCCATCGCTTTGAAAAGCGATCTTCTCCCAAACGCAAACACGGGTCCTGCAGAATTTCTGCGCTTTTCTATGGCGATTCAGCTTCAATGTTCAGTATAGGAAAGTGGAAAATCCCTCTGAAAAGCGCTAGATCAGAGCGATTATACAAGCGTTTTTGTTACAGAAGCTGTTCAGTTACAGCGCTACTGTAACAAAAAATAAACACTACACTAAAACGCACCAAAAACCGCTAGGCATGATTCGAAAATCGCTAGGCACATGCCTAGAATCGCCTAGGAAAATCACTTAAAAAAGCCCTAAGCATTTGCAATTACGTCCTAACACCCAGCCCTGACCTCCCCCAACCCTGTCCCCTTACACTAAATAATGCCTAACTAACATATACTCACTTATAAACCTGAAGTGAGAAGTGTATGGAGGCTGCCATATTTATTTCCTATTAAACAATACCAGTTGCCTGGCAGCCCAGCTGGTATATTTGGCTGCAGTAGTGTCTGAATAACATTGCATTGGCCATTATAAGCCAGAATTCGGTGTCCACTTTCATCACTTGCGGCCATTAGACTGAATTGCTGTCAGTATGTAAACCATAAATCAAGGTGACCAGCACCACATACCGTATTATACCAAAAAACAGTGGAATCTCCACTGCGGGAGCTTCATCTGAACCAACCAATTGCCAACAACAAGTGGCTCATCAGCATAAACTTTTATTGTAAGGCAACATTCCTGTAAAAGCATAAAATCAACCCCCCCATTAGAGAGCGCTCTCTGCTCCCTACAGCCGCCATACACTAATCATGCAACCAATGCTCACACACAGGCGGGGCTTTTTGGAAGAAAACGTGGAGTTTTTCACATGAGGTTTTTCACATTAAAATTCACATTCTTTAGAAAATTTTCACATGCAGGTTTGTAAAGCATGAACATTTTCGAATATGCTTAGCATGCTTTATTATACATACTAAAATCTCTATGTGGTAATGGAAAAGTTGTGATGCTGTAACATCCCATCAGCATCTAAGGTATGGTGAGCCTCAGACCAGAGCAATAGGTGATTATCTGTGATTATTGGTTGAAGTTATTGTATCTTATTTTATGATTCTGTTTTGCACTCTGTATTCTTATCACATAATAAAATAAGTACATATAATACACAGGTGACTCCAACGTGTCATTTAATCACCATATTATGCACTACATGATTTTATGCTGAAAATGTTTGCACAGGTTGTATTAGTTTGCAAAAAAAAAATGAAGGATCTTAGCTTCCAAAATGGACTGTAGCAGCATTCTGTACTAGACCATTTCACCAGCACTGAGGTTCCCTCCATAGACATGGTCCCTACTCTACAGTACCTATAGCAGTCAGCAAGCAGGCATACACTTCATGCTCTTCAACCTGAGATTCAGGCTGAGGCAATGTTAGAGTCTGCCGTCAAAGCACATGCTGGAGAAATAGACCAGTACAAAATGCCACTGCAGTCTATTTTGAAAGCCAAGATCCTTCACCAAATACAATTTTGCAGCCTAGTTGTTTTTATTGTCACTGGAACTGGAGTTTTGAGTGCAGAGGATCAGGGCCCTTTTCCACTACCCTGCGTTTTATGATCTGATTCCGATCCCCAATGCTAGGCATACACAGCTCGTTTTATATTATCAATCGAGCCGCTGATGGCTCGATTGATAATATCTGACGTGTCTGATCACCGCGCCGGATCGATCCCCGCGGGCGGACAATGGAAGAAACGAAGCGCAGATAAGAAAGTGCCCGCGGGACGAGTGGGAATCGATCCGCCAGCGCGGACGAGCCGGCGGCTCGATTCCGGCGCATTAACGCACAGTGTATGCCCAGCATTACAGTCACAAACCGCAGGATACAGTAAAACTAAAGGAAACAGCAGCAACCATTTCTATTGCGTTGCCTTTTGGTCCCGAGCGCAATCGTTATCCGGCCACATTTCGGATGCGTTTGAGCTCCTATACTGAGTATAGTAGCTCAATCGCCAATCAAATGAGTGGAAACTAGTTGGAAACGCAATTGCATCGCAGCACGACTGCAATTGCGTTTCATAGTGGAAAAGAGCCCTAAAATATTGTATGTAAACTAACCACTCCCCTCAGCACCGACTCTCTTCTTACAATCGCAGCCCTAGCAGGATGACCATGGCTAGCTTTGCAATTATGTGCACCTGTTAAAGGAGTAGCTATCCCTCAGAGCACTCAGTAAAGGCTGGAACCCACTCGAGCGAATTTTTTGAGCATTTAGGGAGCTAGCGATTACCCTAAACGCTCAGCTAATGTTAATAGATGAGCCAAATTCTACTGGAGTGATTGCAATTAGCAAAATTGCAAGCGCAGAACATGCAGCATTTTTGAGCATTTGCGTTTAGCGTTTCTGCAATGTAAAGTATATAAACGCTGGCGTAATCGTTCATGAATCGATATACAGAGCGATATTGCTAGCGTTTTTAAATTACTGCACACTGTAAAAAAAATTGGGACCAATCAGAATTAAAACGCTAATCGCTACGCAATCGCTGGCAAAACGCTTACACTTTTTACCATCGCTACCAAAATCACCAGAAAACGCTCATGAAACTGCTTACAAAACGCTCACACAAAACGCTAGCGATTGCGATTAGCGATAGCGTTTTGTAGTGGGTTCCAGGCCTCAGGGCCCGTTTGCACTAGGTGAGAATTTGTGAGTTTCTTTAGCACACAAATTTGCATACCAATGAATTCCTAAGTGCCTGCGACTAGTAGATGCGAAATTCACATCCAGAAAAAAAAAAAACGGACAGAAGGGTTACTATTTTTCTGACGGCGCATGCGGTTTTCACATGCAGGTTTATGCGTTTGCAATCGGTAGTGCCAGTAAGACTTCCTTCCTGGGTCACCTTGTAGAAAAAAACGCACGTTAAAAGGGCACTACAACGAAAAACTGTAAAATTTAAAATATGTGCAAACATATACAAATAAAATATACATTTTTCCAGAGTAAAATGAGCCATAAATTACTTTTCTCCTATGTTGCTGTCACTTACAGTAGGTAGTAGAAATCTGACAGAAGTGACAGGTTTTGGACTAGTCCATCTCTTTATAGGGGATTCTAAGGGATATATTTGTTTTCAAAAGCCCTTAGTAAATGGCAGTTGCTCTGTCCAACTGCCAAAAAACTGTGTAGGAAGCAGGGAAGCCGGCCAGCAACATTGTTTAAATCCTTTTTAGGGAATATCTTTATAAAGAATAAAAGCCTTGCTGAGAATCCCCTATGAAGAGATGGACTAGTCCAAAACCTGTCACTTCTGTGAGATTTCTACTACCTACCGTAAGGGACGGCAACATAGGAGAAAAGTAATTTATGGCTCATTCTACTCTGGTAAAAACGTACCTCTTATTTGTATATGTTTGCACATATTTTAAATTTTACAGTTTTTCGCTGCAGTGCCCCTTTAAAAAGAAAATGGTGATGCACATGCAAGTTTGCATACACTGTATAAATGTGAATTTGCATACCAAAAAGTTACTGTACATGCAAATTGCATCCTGCTATTGGAAATGTACCCTAAGGTTTCACTTCAGCACAAACATTTATTTAACCAATTCGTCACAGCAATTTGCCAACTTAAGTCATCAATTATCCATTAAAGAGACTCTGTATCGAAAACAAGACCTGCTGGGGGTACTTACCTCGGGAAGGGGAAGCCTCTGTATCGGATTAAGGCATCCCCTGTCCTCCTCTGTTCCTCGGTGATCTCGCTGGGCCCCTCCGAAGCCATAGCCGACAATTTGTCAGGCTGTGGCGCATGGGCAGTAGCGCCTGCAATATTTACCTTCCCTGCTTCAGCGCATGCGCAGTAGCGGCTCTCGGATCAGGCGGAAGGAGCCGACCTCAGTCGGGTCCACTATACTGCACAGGAGACTTGCACGCCTACGTAGTAGAGCTGATCCAACTGGGACCAGCTATTTCCGCCCGATACCAAGTCGAGAGCCGCAACTGCGCCTGCGCTGGAGTCGGGAACGTAAAATATTTACATGCCCGCCGTCCGAAGCGGCCCAGCGAGACCACCATGGGACGGAGGACGGGGAAGCCTCAATCAGATCCAGAGGCTTCCACCTCCCGAAGGAAGTGCTATTCCAGAAAACTAAGGAAGCTTTCCCAGAGATGTAAATGTAGGGGGCCCAGAGGAGAGACAAGGCAACTCCAGAGTGATCACAGGTAGGTCAGTGTAACACAGGCTGACATGGAAGCAGCAAAACATTTTTGAATTTTTTTTTTAACAGCAATATTTCATTTAAAATCGTGCAGGGTTTTATTTTTCTTTGCTTATTGACAGTTATTCATGTGTGGGGGTGTGGTGTTAAAGAGACACTGAAGCGAAAAAAAAAATATGATATAGTGAATTGGTTGTGTACTATGATTACTAGAAGATTAGCAGCAAAGAAAATATTCTCATACATTTATTTTCAGGTATATAGTGTTTTTTCTAACATTGCATCATTCTATAATATGTGCAGATTACACAACACTCTGCATTCAAAATGAGTCTTTCAGAGCAGTCTGTGCACTAATGACCTCTCCTCTAGCAGAGGAAAAGAAAACAGTTCACTTACAGTTGAGATAATAAAAGTCAGATAACAGCCCTCTCCACGACTAACTTAGTCGGAGAGCTTAATGGCTTTTTTTGCATAGAGATAACAACTGGAGTTTCTCAACTCTTCCTGTACTGGAAATAATTAGACTGATGTATCTGATCTTAATGTTTTATTTCTTAGCTGTACTACACATACAAATCATAATTTTTTTTCCGCTTCAGTGTCTCTTTAAGGTTAACCTTGCAGTAATTATTACTGTTATTCTACTATAGAGTGTGAGTGTGAGTTTCCACTGCAACAGTAGAATATCAGTAAATTTACCAATAATCTACTACATATTCTACTGTCGGCTTTTCTGGGTGGCTTGTTTTTTTTTTTTCTTATGTACGCGCTGTCACAACATATGGAATATACAGAGACGATCGGATAAGGGTTGCTTTTTTTTTTTCCTCAGGGAAAGTGGAAAGATGAATAAAATGTAAGTCCAAATAGTGGTCAACAAAGCAGTCAAATAATTAGAAATGCATATTTTTTTACAACACCACGTTAAAAATAAGCACCATTCTGTTTACACTGGACAAAAGAGTGGTCCAAATTTAAAAAAAAACAAACAAAAAAAATCATAGAAACAGAATACACACAAACTCAGTGCAGATAACGTCCTGCTGACATCTGAGATACGGGTGCTGCAGGGCAAGAGTGCTCAGCCCTTGTTTAAATTTAAAAGTTGCGAACCAGCAATAAAAACCCATCCAGCAGGAAACGTTAGAAAAGACTAGGTTGGTCTTGCAGAGTGCCCAGCTGGCCACGCCCCCATCACCAGGAAACAGGAGATGTAGTTTTGTTTCTTCTCTTTCCTGGAAATGAAAGTGGCTGTTCTCACAGATGAAGCAATGCTCGTCTCATGTAAACATCCATACTGGTCCTGTGATACTGAACTGCGGCATAATTCAGAGTCCTCACCAGAAATTCTTTCCAGCCGGGTGGCATAAAAAAGTGGCCGGGAGGGGTGGAATAAATTAAATGTGCACTATTTATTTATTGTATTTATAAAGCATGTAAAGCTGTACACCAATGTCTGTATTATGTACCCCATGTTTCTTACTTTGTACAGCGGAACGGAATAGGTTGGCGCTTTATAAATCAATAAAAATAATAATAAAGCGCCAACATATTACGCATCGCTGCACATTAAAGAGAAACTGTATTGTTAAAATCGCACAAAAGTAAACATACCAGTGCGTTAGGGGACATCTCCTATTACCCTCTGTCACAATTTCGCCGCTCCTCGCCGCATTAAAAGTGGTTAAAAACAGTTTTTAAAAGTTTGTTTATAAACAAACAAAATGGTCACCAAAACAGGAAGTAGGTTGATGTACAGTATGTCCACACATAGAAAATACATTCATACACAAGCAGGCTGTATACAGCCTTCCTTCTGAATCTCAAGAGATCATTTGTGTGTTTATTTCCCCCTGCAGCTATCTTCCACTGAAGTGTCAGGCTGTTTCTTACTGCAGAGTGCAGACAGCTCTGCCCATATGTAATTCATCAGTATGTGAAAGCCCAGCCAGCTCAGAGGAGGATTTATCCAGCTTGTAAAAGATAAGAGAGAAGAGAGAAGCTGACCGAATCTAAATAATACACAGGCAGTGTGCAGATAGGGGCCTGAAGGGGGGAGATGCATCACAGAACCACAACACTGAAGAACTTGGCAGCCTTCCAGACACAGGCTGACAAGTCTGACAAGAGAGAGATAAGTTGATTTATTACAGAGATGGTGATAGTAGAACGTGCTGCATTAAGCCAGAACACATTAGAATAGCTTTTGGAACTTGTAGGATGATAAAAAACAGGATGCAATTTTTGTTACGGAGTCTCTTTAAAGTTACAGACAATACTTAGGGGCGACACTGTACTATTTGTATTAGATTAATAAAATCCCCACACACAATTAGTCAGAATCACCCCCTAATCCCAGACATTCACTATCACACAGAGTTCCTCCTGCCAATCCCCCATTCTCCCCCCCAAAAATAGGTTATTGGTGGATAGTTGTACCCCCACAAGTCGTAGGTAGACAGGTGTGAATGTGCACACCAATATTAATAGGGGTGCTCCCCTGAATTATGTAGCCAGAGATAACTCCCCAAAGTTGTCCCCAGTATAGGTAGCCCCCAGCTTGTCAATTTCACTTGCTCATTCCTTGTAGCCATATACAGGTTAATTAAGGCTCATAACCTCACTAACAGAACACAGACAACCATGACAGCCTAGCAGATATTTTACCCATTCCCCACTCCATCAAACACCAAAAAAAAAAAATTGAAGGACAACTGAAGTGAGAGTGATATGAAGGCTGCCATATTCATTTCCTTTCAAGCAATACCAGTTGCCTGGCTATCTTGCTGATCTATACTTCTATGCCTCTATACTTTTAGCCATAGACCGTGAGCAAGCATACAGCAGATCAGGGGTGTCTGGCATTATTGTCAGATCTGACAAGATTAGCTGCATGCTTGTTTCTGGTATGATTCAGACACTACTGCAGCCAAATAGATCAGCAGGGCTGCCAGACAACTAGTATTGTTTTAAAGCGGACCCAAACCAAACATTTTTTTAACTCAAAATATTTAGTTGCACCAATTTGACACATATAAAGATAAATAAACACTCCTTCAAGCCTATGAGCATTTCAGAGAAACCGAGAGCCCAATATAGTGTAGTATGTATTGGATCAGGGAGAATTAGTGTGGAGTAAGTATTATACTTACAAACATGGGTTACCGTTTAGGCAACAACTATATAGGCAGGTGGGGAGATTAGACCTGTCCCCACTCAGGATTAGGATGTCGCTCTCTATAGAAGGAAAGGAGGGTTTGTCACCCTTCCAACCACCAAGGGTGGATATCTTGACAAGTAGATGTGCAGAGGTGCCAAAAGGATAAAATATGCTAAAATGTTTAAAATATTCGGGTGGCGGCGGTGGACCGGCCACTCAGAAATAGACTCGATGCTGTCGCTTAAGATAAAGACAATTTTTTCACATACTCCATGAACAGAACCGCCACGCGTTTCACGGGTATATTCCCGCTTCCTCAGGCAATAAACAGACAGGAGTACACAGTACAGTCTCAAGGTCACGAATAGCGCCTCTGTGAAGACAGAGGCGCTATTCGTGACCTTGAGACTGTACTGTGTACTCCTGTCTGTTTATTGCCTGAGGAAGCGGGAATATACCAGTGAAACGCATGGCGGTTCTGTTCATGGAGTATGTGAATAAATTGTCTTTATCTTAAGCGACAGCATCGAGTCTATTTCTGAGTGGCCGGTCCACCGCCGCCACCCGAATATTTTAAACATTTTTGCATATTTTATCCTTTTGGCGCCTCTGTACATCTACTTATGAGCATTTCAGTGCATGCTTTTCACCTTTCTCTTTTCATAACTAGGGTTACATAGGTGGCAGCCATAACTTCAGAGCTTAGTAGGAGGTTTAGATCATGGGTGTGTTTGTCATCAGCTACCCTCCCTCACAGGGGCGTCGTCTATGTGAAATCTCTCACAAGCCGAGATCACCTCCCATGTGACATCATCAGTAGCAGCCTAGGTTTTGTTTTTGTTTTTTTTTCTACTCCAACAGTTTGCTGGATTTTGTCCCGGCAATATGAAAGGAAGGAAGGGGTTCCTCCAATAAATGTAAACTATTTTATATTTGTCATCATGCAACTGAAAAAAGGCTGCTATAAACACAACAAGGGGCGCTGCTAGTGCAATAAATAACTTTAAAAATGGGGGGTTCTAGTGACACACTTCACATTAACCCGAACACAATAGGTAAGTAACTTCCACCCGCTGCTTCCTTATCTGGTGGGATATCCCCCTGATTCCCACCTACAAACTAATCAATTATATATAATGAAATAGGAGCGCTGGGTATGTAATCAATGTGTCATTTATTTCATAAAAGAAAAGGGCCATATAAAAATATTGCACATTTATACGTCACTTACAACTGCAGTCTGCATACACACCAGAGTATACTGGTTACTCAAAAGCACTAATTTATCTAAAAATCCGTGTGCACACATAAGGCTCAAAAATAATAAATGGAGGTTTGTAATGGTATATAAAAATTGCTAATAGAGATTCTCCATAGATTTACACAGGTTGCCAACGATATTCTCAATATTATTGTTAAGAGACCATGGAGTCCAGTAGTCACAATGGACAACCCGTTTGCTGGTATTGCTGTGCGTACAAGAGAAAAGCTCACCCTCCTATAGATCGTAGTAGGAGAGTCCTATAAGTCCGCGCTCAGATCCTGTATTGTAGTTCCGCTATTGGCTCCAGCATACGCTCCCACCGTGCGCTCGCAACCAAACCGCACAACGCCGGTCTCCAACGGGTAGCCGCTGGCGTAGTCCAATAGTACACTTCCGGTCAGATGGTGGATAAGCGCGACGTCACTTCCTTTCGCGTTCCAGACAACAATTCAATCCACTTCCTTGCGTTCCACTGATATGCGTCTGCCGCTGTTTGATGCTTATGCGGCGATTTGGATGCTTGAAGGTGGAATTATTCTTGTATCCAGAGGAATAGATGGGGCGCACCACACCTCAAAGATCAAAAAAATCAGATTGACATGTTTCAACAGAATATACGTCTGTCTTCCTCAGTTCTGAGGAAGGGGGGGGGGGATTTTTAGAGGCATATTTATAAACTCTGTGACCTGCAGAAATTACAGCAATTTTTTGGAGACCTGCAGACCATGAAAGGATAGTCACTTTTACAATGGATAAACACTAATATGACAATCGCTAAGCCAGTGAATATCAGCTAGGTTAGTACCCGATAGATAGGCAGATCGCATCTACCACTTGTGGAGAATACCTTAAGCTACAGTGGAGAAAAGCTACAGTACATCAGTCAAACAACCAGACTGCCACAAACTGCCACTGAAAATGAACTGTAAGGTGGAAATTAGGTGTTGGCAGGTTTGACAGAGGAAAAAGCCCTGAAGCCAATAAAAATTCATCTGAAAGGTCAAACCCCTCCCACTCTGTAAGACCTAATTAAAATTTGGCCTACTGATGCACAGCCTTGTGGGATATGACATCACATGCCGCTCATTCCTGATTTGCATATGCTAATATTGAAAGATTGATATCTTAGCACTCATAGCTCCTACACACTCCAATGAGGGTAGGGATGGGACCGCCCACCCCCAGAGAGACATATGCGTGAGTTAAAATTGAGCCCGCCCCTTCCTGCATCACCAGTGACAATAGGCAAATAAGAGCGGTTTTGTGGGCAGTACTTACAAGTCACGCCTCTCTCACTCCATAAACTATAGTTGGCACCCAAGTATGCTTTAGCACTGGATATCTTGCTAATACAATCATTTCAGATCAAACCTATAACTGTTCAGCCAACCACATCTTCCCATGTGTGGGCAGCATGAGATGTGATGTTGGCATGCAACAAATCATAATTTCCAGTGTATATTACCTGCTGGACGCTCACTCGTAATATTGGTCTCCGAAAGCCAGCCGCAGCGGTAATGATTGTGCAGATGTGCCAGGAAATCTGCCAAAGTGTGACCACTTCCGATTGGTACATCTCTCTAATAACCCCCGAGGGAGGGACGCTGAGAGATACTGTTCTTAATCAAGTAAGAGGAGCGGCTCTCCCGTGAGAGTATATAAATGAGACAATTCAATGATCCGTACCACCCCAACGCTCGCCAAGTCCCACTGCGACCACTTAGTCTCTGCACATAGCTCTGGTGAGATCCCTGATGGCTGCAGAATAGACAGGGTTAATGGAATATGAAATATGGAGATCTCATTGGTGGGGGTGGGACTCCTGGCTTTTCATGGGGTGGAGGGGAGACAAAGGATGTTATATATTAAATGTACCAAACGCTAATAAAACTACGGCTGAATTGAGCAGGATGATGGCACACATTTTACTTGGCATCCGTCTCCACTACACAAAGCAGCCCCAATCAAACACAAGTACAGGTGTCTCTGTGATTCCACTGTGCTAAAGGAATCTGACTTGTGTGTGTTTCAGTGCACCCGGCTGCAGCAAGTGGAAGTAGGAAAGAGGCAAGGCAGCTCATAGAAGAATGTACGAGAGGTCTAGCATCTAGCTTGTGCAATCTCTACTGCAGGTTCTTGCCGACATCCAACATTATCGTGCACTTATATAGCTCTGAGATCTACTTTTAGAGAGCATACTCATGTCACCAACTGTCTCTCGGGGGAGCATCTAATCTAACCCCTACCACAGTCTAATGCTGGGTACACGCGATAAGATTTCCCGTTCGATTCCCGGATCGATTCGATTAAATCAAACGTGTTCGATTGGATTTCGATCGTTTTTTCCGTCGATTTTGCATACCTATCATGAAAAAAAATCGAAATCCAATCGAACATGTTTGATTTAATCGAATCGATCCGGGAATCGAACGGGAAATCTCATCGTGTGTACCCAGCATTAGTCCAGTATAACTACCACAGTCTCAGTCCGGCGTACCCACCACAGTCTCAGTCCGGGGTACCCACCACAGTCTCAGTCCGGCGTACCCACCACAGTCTCAGTCCGGCGTACCCACCACAGTCTCAGTCCGGCGTACCCACCACAGTCTCAGTCCGGCGTACCCACCACAGTCTCAGTCCGGCGTACCCACCACAGTCTCAGTCCGGCGTACCCACCACAGTCTCAGTCCGGCGTACCCACCACAGTCTCAGTCCGGCGTACCCACCACAGTCTCAGTCCGGCGTACCCACCACAGTCTCAGTCCGGCGTACCCACCACAGTCTCAGTCCGGCGTACCCACCACAGTCTCAGTCCGGCGTACCCACCACAGTCTCAGTCCGGCGTACCCACCACAGTCTCAGTCCGGCGTACCCACCACAGTCTCAATCCGGCGTACCCACCACAGTCTCAGTCCGGCGTACCCACCACAGTCTCAGACCGGCGTACCCACCACAGTCTCAGACCGGCGTACCCACCACAGTCTCAGACCGGCGTACCCACCACAGTCTCAGTCCGGCGTACCCACCACAGTCTCAGTCCAGCGTATCCACCAGTCTCAGTCCAGCGTACCTACCACAGTCATAGTCCAGCGTACCTACCACAGTCATAGTCCAGCGTACCTACCACAGTCATAGTCCAGCGAACCCACCACAGTCATAGTCCAGCGAACCTACGACAATCATAGTCCAGCGTACCCACCACAATCATAGTCCAGCGTACCCACCACAGTCATAGTCCAGCGAACCTACCACAGTCATAGTCCAGCGAACCTACCACAGTCATAGTCCAGCGTACCTACCACAGTCTCAGTCCAGCGTACCTACCAGTCTCAGTCCAGCGTACCTACCACAGTCTCAGTCCAGCGTACCTACCACAGTCTCAGTCCAGCGTACCTACCACAGTCTCAGTCCAGCGAACCTACCACAGTCATAGTCCAGCGAACCTACCACAGTCATAGTCCAGCGTACCTACCACAGTCATAGTCCAGCGAACCTACCACAGTCATATTCTAATGTACCTACCACAGTCATAGTCCAGCGTACCTACCACAGTCATAGTCCAGCGAACCTACCACAGTCATAGTCCAGCGAACCTACCACAGTCATATTCTAATGTACCTACCACAGTCATAGTCCAGCGTACCTACCACAGTCATAGTCCAGCGAACCCACCACAGTCATAGTCCAGCGAACCTACGACAGCGAACCTAAAAGTGGTTTATATTAAGTTGGCTAATCAAGGAGCCTCTACACAGATAAAAACAAGAACCTGCAGATGAGCCCAAATTAGACATTTCCGTGACAACATTTATTGTAGGATAGACAACTATGGGAAATACTCCCTGTCATCTTCCCCAAATGTCATGTAAAGCATCATTATAACAATTACATAACGTTTATGCGTGCAAAATAAAAGAAAGGAAAATAAAACACACAATACAATAATAAGCGAGGGATCACATTCTGCAGAAATCGCTTTACTCTGGAGGCATAAGAAGAAATATCAGGTTCACAGTCAGACGTGTCACATTACGACATCCTGAAGCCGGTATACAGTGGCACAAGTCACATCCACCAATCACAATGAAGACCTTAAAGAGGAACTCCAGTAAAAATAATGTAATAAAAAAAGGGCTTCATTTTTACAATAATTATGTATAAAGGATTTAGTCAGTGTTTGCCCATAGTAAAATCTTTGCTCTCCCTGATTTACATTCTGACATTTATTACATGGTGACATTTTTACTGTTGGCAGGTGATGTAGCTGCTGCATGCTTTTTTGGCAGTTGGAAACAGCTGTAAAAAGCTATTTCCCACAATGCAACAAGGTTCCTGGAAACTGCCAGGAGTACCATGGTCCTCAGAGCTTCACCACAATATCAGTCATACAGCACCCCCTGATGGTCTGTTTGTGAAAAGGAATAGGTTTCTCATGTAAAAGGGGGTATCAGCTACTGATTGGGATAAAGTTCAATTCTTGGTCGGAATTTCTCTTTAATGTCTACCAGCAAAGACAGGTTGATGGAACGCTCAGGCTACACTGGGGCCAGACTGCAAAGGACCAGCTGGAGCGGACAGTGCAAGATCCACTCTGCAGGTCTGTTATGCTGGGGATACACGTTACGTTTTTTGCAAAGCAGCGTTCCGATAGATGCCTTCGATGATAAAATTCCGGCATGTCCGATTTTCCGCTCGATTCTGTTCCGCTCGATTTCTCATAGAAGTGAATGGAAACAAGATAAGAAAAATGAGCGGAAGATAAGAGAATTGAGCAGAGAATCGAATGGCTAATAGATCGTGCAGCGAATTGAACGCAAAAAACGTACCGTGTATTCCCAGCATAAAGGTACTTGTAGATTCCGGGGCAGATATGTTCCCCCCGTAGGCTTCTATGGAAGATGCATCCACTTATCTGGAAACATTGTGTAAATCGGAACGCTTTTGTCTCAAATGTGAACCAAGTCTTACTAAGATCTGTTTACACATGTGCGATTGCAATAAATCCATTGGATCCAAGTCGGCCAAAAACGCTAATTCCCGACCTGCACCATTTTTCCAGATTAGCGGATGTATTTCCCATAGAAAACTATAGTGGAAACGCATCGCTTTCTGAGTTTAAACAGACCACAACGGACCACCAGAGCTGATCTTGCAACATCCTCTCCACCTGGTTGTGTGCAATCTGGCCCAAGTGTGGACCAAGCTTTATGGCACATTCCAAAAATTCACCCAGTTTTACAACTCTCAGTTCAGTAGCAGTTTTAACAATTCTGCTCCACTGTCACAACTTCAACCACTCTGCTAATGACATCACCAAACCAGTAAACACCCCTCCCTCCACCACCAATCAGCTTACACATCAGCCACTTTCCCTGCTAGCTTCGTTTTGCCACTCAGACCATGCTAGGGATCTCAGATTTTGGATTGTTACATTAGTCAAGACATTTATATCAGGCATTTCTCCTGGCGGACTCAAAGCACCAGAGCTGCAGCCACTAGAACACGCTTTATAGGCAGTAGCAGTGTAAGGAAGTTTTACCCAAGGTCTCCTTTACTGAATAGGTGCTGGCTTGCTGAACAGCAGGAGCCGAGATTCCAACCCAGGTCTCCTATTTCAGAGGCAGAGCCCTTAACCAGTACATGAATTAATTGGAGGTTTGGGATCTCTGGAGGAATTTGCAAACAAGTATGGAGTGTGTTTTCCCGAGTTCTTAAAGTTTTTTTGTTTTCTGTTGCATTAGTAGTCCCCTGTGTCACTTTCTGTACAGCTGATCTCTTGCGTCTGATTGGTAGGATTCTGTACAGAGTAGAGGGGAGGGTTAAACCTCTGAGGATAAACCACAAAATCCATGGCTGATCTGCTGTGCGGGGGAGGGGGAAGTTTTCGGTTTTCTCTAAACGATGAGGATTTAACCAAATTAAAGAAACACATTAAAGGTTTAAATGATTAAATTACAATTCATTAACGAGATGTAATCAATGAAATGCATCCTGGGCTTAATTCCGAACGCCCCGGCGTGGACTTGTGCCTCGGAGGGCTCATGGCTGCGGCCGTGTTGATTTAATATGGATGACAGATGAAGCGGTCTAAGCCTAGTGTAATCTGGAAGCAGCGGTATAGTGCACTTTACATGATATGTGATAGCGGAGGATGGACTGGCCAATGGAAGCCCAGACTATCCCTGCGGCTGGAGGGCCTCATATCTAAGAGCTCAGGAATGCCTCAGAACTCTATCGTCCGAGATAATAAAGTAAGGATAATACAACAATGTTCACAACTTTACATAAATAGTAAAATGAATCAATTACAGCAGTTGTGTAGCTAGATACTATATGGCCCCATGGCAAAACTTTCAAGTAGGCACTCTTGAGCAATGCCACCTATGGATAAGAGTTAATTTAGCAATTTACTTTCTTATGTAATGTACACTGCATATAGTCAATGAGCACTGAGAAAAAGCCAGAGGGTGGGGGAACACAAGAAAGTTATTGTAAATACCACCTGGGCCCCTCTACTTAAAGGATACCCGAAGTGACATGTAACATGTGACATGATGAGATAGACATGGGTATGTACAGTGCCCAGCACACAAATAACTATGCTGTGTTCCTTTTTTTCTTTCTCTGCCTGAAAGAGTTAAATATCAGGTATGCAAGTGGCTGACTCAGTCCTGACTCAGGAAGTGACTACAGTGTGACCCTCACTGATTAGAAATTCCCCTTTTTTAACCATTTTTTTGCTATGAAAGTGTTTTATAGTTGGAATTTCTTATCAGTGAGGGTCACACTGTAGTCACTTCCTGTCTGAGTCATGACTGAGTCAGCCACTTGCATGCCTGATATTTAACTCTTTCAGGCAGAGAAAGAAAAAAAGGAACACAGCATAGTTATTTGTGTGCTAGGCACTGTACATACACATGTCTATCTCATGTCACATGTCAGTTCGGGTATCCTTTAAAGGGAATGTCCGAGCATACACAAAAAAAACATCTACTTATCCAGGGCTTCCTCCAGCCCCTGGCAGCCGCTTTATCCCACACTGCAGCTCCGCTCTCAGCCGCCGGACCGGGGTCCTCAACGGTGCAGAGGTCAACTTCACAAGGTCGTCCTCTACTGCGCCTGCACAGTACACTCCGGACACCGTGGACTTGAGTGACAGCATCGCACAGTAGAGAAGGACCTCGCAAGGTCTGCCGCTGCATCGGCGGTGACCCCGGGATGATGGCCGAGAGCAGAGCTGCGGCGTGTCGGCTGCAAGGGGCTGGAGGAATCCCCGGGTAAGTAGATGAGGTTTTTTGTGTGTGCTCGGACCTTTCTCCTTAAGGGCCCCGTAGCAACTGCTATGGCTAGTGCTATGCCCCTGAATGACACACTCACAGTGCTGGTTACAGAGGCCCCATGTAAGTAAAATCTTACATTATAATAATAATGTGCCTTCTATTCCCAGGATCAACAGGTGAGATGTTATCTATAAATGTCAGGTTACTGAAAACTCTGGGTATTCTGACAGCGTTCCTCTACTAGCAGCACTTGCTCAGACAACACAGGAAGTGCTTGTGATTATTGTACAATTAACAGCAACGCTACCATCGCCAGCACTCCGCAGGTAGTGTCTGTAATCAGCGCCTATTGCTCAGCGCTTCAGGAAATAGATTGTGTAAACTGTCCACTAACGCAGATAAGAGGCTTATCTCTGGTTCTGAGGGAAGAGCACACACATCACACGGCCGTTCGGTGGCAAGTCCCAGCGCTAGTATTCTATTGGCGAATTCTGGGCGATTAGTAAAAGAATATATTTAATGCTTACAGTATGAGGCAATGCTCGTAACAAGCAGTCAGCTGACTCTGATGGAACAGTTTGCTGTTACTGGTCTCACCAGAAAGAAGCGATCTGATTGGACCCCCCCCCCCCCCGAACTACCACTGTGCCAAATTACAGCCCCCGAGCACAGCTGATTCCCGAGATAGGTTCGCTGTAATCAATCTCAGGAACCAGCTGGGCTCGGGGGCTGTAATTTGATGCAGAGGTAGATCGAGGGGTCCCCTCCCTACCCTGAAAATTTGGGGAGTGTAGGAGGTGCAGAAATAGATATTTTGGAAAAATAATAGTTATGTCCCCACTGAGCATGCGTGACGCTCAGTGAGGAAGGCTGCTTCCGGGCTGCACTATCTGTCATTACACCGGCCCCTTGGCTGTCCTGCTCCTGTCCCAACAACGGCTGTCCCTGTGGCACACGTGCAGTAGCGCAAACGCAAGGACACACACTCACACTGGCATGGGACGCAGAGACACTCACGTTTATTAGGTAGGATACAAAATCCTGCTGTGCCACCAAGTAGCGTTGTGTTAAAAGATCACTACAGCCAAAAAAAGTAAGCGGGTGAAATCTGATAGAACAGACAGGTTTTGGACTAGTCACTCTCCACATGTGGGATTCTCTGAGTTTTCTTTGTCTTCAAACGCATTTCCTGAACAGCAGTTGTCAAGTCTAACTGTCAAAAAAAAAATGAGTAGGGAGTCTGGATGGTACCTAACTATTTTGGCTATTAGACGTAGCAACTGCTGCTTTGGAAATGCTTTTGAAAATAAAGAAAACTCAATCACCCAATCTGTGATCTCGTATAGAGACCAGGTCGCTGCCACCAATCCGCAATAAAGCGTGCGAATACGCCGAGTCTAACTCTAGCTAAATCCTGTAGGAAAAAGGCTTAATACACAACCTTTCTAGAGATAGAACAATACTGATAATATCAATATCGGTTATGGTAATGTCTCTCAGGAAACGTGAACTCTTTGCGGAGATTTTTCAGAACGGCCTTCAGACGAACGATTTTTAATCGTTTATTTAAAGAAATAATGCAGAACTAAATATAGCAATAGAAACAAATCTATACAAAAATAAGAAGGATTAAATGTAAAAATAATAACTTGATTATAGCCTGAGCAAGATTAACCGAATGTCCTTTTCGATCATAAGTCCAACCGAAGATATAAAGTCCAATTAGAAGTCCATAGATAAGCCAATTCTATGGTAGATGTTGTATGAATGGCTGGGCTCTCTCTCTCAGCTTGAGGGTCCAGACAGTTTAACCCTTTCTCTGCCAGAGGGTGTGGATGGTAACAACAGAGGTTTCCCCACCCTTAGCAATCTGACGTCAGGCTGAAGTCCGGCCCCTATTGTCTTAGGGACCGAATTGGCATGTCCTCCAATTCTGTCATAACTTGGTGGATATCGGACATATCATACAAAAACAGCATTATATATTCCATCATGTTCTGAACCAATCGATATCAAACTCGCTTGAGGTGACACCTTCCCTGACTAGGGAGTGGATAGCTCAGGCATAGAAGGTGGCAGATCAACACTTTGTGGACTAGATACCTCCAGCTCAAGTTTAAGGCATCTCTGATCATTTTGACATGCCTGGCATCTATGGAACTTTGATTAATTTAGTAAATTGTCTAAATGACTATTTCCTTCCAAGGTGAATTAAAAGTCATTTCTCTACTCTGGTCAGGCTACTTGCAGGAATGTGGTCACCTAATGATTTTACGACCCGGTCTGTTTTTCTCCTCCATGCATCCCCTTATCTTTAAAGAGAATCTGTACTCTAAAATTCTTACAATAAAAAGCATACCATTCTATTCCTTATTTTCTCCTGGGCCCTTCTGTGCCGTTTCTGCCATTCCCTGCTGCAATCCTGGCTTGTAATTGCCTGTTTTAGGCAGTGTTTACAAACAAAAGACATGGCTGCTAAGCAGCATGTGATAGGCTGAAAGGAGCTCAGCCTGTGACTCATACAGAGCGTGCAGGGGGCGTGGAGAGGGCGTGTATAGCTTCTATCCTATCACAAGCAGAGCAGCACATTCCTGCCTGAGTGCCTGAGCCTGACAAAGACGACAAAGGAAAGAAGATTAGATTATATAACAGATATAATACAGCCACTGTGCAACTAGGAAAGGCTGCATTAAGACAGACCACATTAGAACAGGTATAGGAACTTATGGGATAGAAGAAATGAGGCTGAAAATTTTGTTATAGAGTCTCTTTAAAGCTAGAATGTGGTGTGAATCTGTCTTTTGTGGGTTTATTGCAGCTCTCAGGAAGCATAAACAAAAACTCAAATCCCCCCAGTGCAGGGGTTGTGAGATGGAAGAACACTGATTTTCTAAAATGAATTAAAGAGGCTCTCCAACTCATATCTTGTGCGCATTTTTGTATGATTGGGCAGATGGCATGTTTCTGCCGGTGAACCAGACCGTCACAGATGGGCTAGTCCAAAACCTGTAGCTTCTGTCAGGTTCTAACTGCTTTTTTTCCCGGTATAGTGATCCTTTAATAAATGAGCAATTTATACAGCTTGCAGGTAACTGATAGACAGCGGATGTCATTTGCTAGCCAGGGAGAATGTAATATTAGGAGAATTTTCTGCTCAATCCAAATAAACAAAAGGAAGATGAGAAGCCTATGAGCCAATAGGAGAGCGGCAAGGACGTTCATAATGGAAACACAGGAACAACTGGAAACTTCTATAATAAGGTGAACAGGTTTTATTATACTTTATGAAATACAAAATACACCTAAAAATACGCCCGGTAATTCCCAAGCTGACCACTTCTGCTGCGGATATTTCTGTAGACGCGCTCGGCACTCTTCTCATTACAGCGTTCCGTCCATAAATCCCTGGAAGGCCGCGGCACTCTCTGACCTGCGGCTGCAGTTCCGTATCTATGAATGTTGGCACCTGCATCAAATATTCATTTGGAAAGAAGTCAGAGCAGCTGCGCTCTGTCCGTAGAATAGAATCAGCGTGGAATTGGATGACACCTGATTTCCACACGCGCGGCTACAGCTTCCTCCCCAAATGAGCTCTTTAGTGTCTAATTAGGTGGTGGGGAGATCGCAGGCTCTGCTGCACTCAGGGATATGGAAATGAATGTCAACATTTACATCGACAGACGGTTAAGGTTTAAGTGCTCTTAGGAAAGCAGCAATCTGCAGGGTCGTTATGGTAGGACCCCAGGGGGGGGGGGGGCAGCGGAGGTGGCAGAGTCTCTATCCTCGCTGCTGATGCTGTACTTTATACACACACTGAAGGAAGGATTCACAGTCAGCCATACTCTAACCACACTATGACAACACTGCTAACTACCGTATACTACAAGCTGAGTTACCCAAGGGAACCGGTCACCTGCACAGAGCGTGGTCAAAAGAAAGCTACCAGGGCTGCAAGAAGTCCAAGGTAAATGAAACCAATTTCCATGAATCTAGCTCCACCCTAATATTTAACTGCACAATGCCAGAGCTATTACAATAAAACTCTGTCCCAGGCGACTTCTTGGGCCCAGTTCACACTGGATGGATCAAACTGATCCGTGTAAAACCTGATGCATAAAACTGTTACTTTTTTAATAAGCAACAGTTTCAGATCTGTGAACCTCTGTTCCATTCGCGCACAGTCAATAGGGTTGATTCACTATAACAAACAGCATGCCTCATCAGAGTTAACGTGCCTCATCAGAGTAGCAGGGCGAGCGCTACAAACTTATGCCTGCTAATTGGCAATGATAAGAGCTCCACTCGTCCTGCCCTGCGGGTCCAATACCTTTTAGGCCCCCTGCACACTATTCCGATTTTGAATCGTTTTTTATGTGAGTCCGATTTTTAGTCGTTACTGCATGCTACATTTTTTTCTGCATTTCTGTTGATAGCATTCAGGGAAAAATCGGAATTGCAAATCTGAATCGAAATCGCAAATCGGATGTGCAGTGTGAAGGGAGCCTAAAGGATATTATCCCAACACTTTGCTTGGCCCAGTGGGCTGCCTGTCACTTGACAGGAAACTTGATAGGCAGCCTACATGCGCTCGCTATGCTACTCTGATAAGGCACGTTAACTCTGATAAGGGCACACCATTTGTTATAGTGAAACAACCCCAATGAGAAGGACATTTGATTCGGGGGAAAAAAGAAAAAAATAAATAAATAAATCGCTGCATACCCAAACTTGCGGAACGGGCCAAACAGATCCGTTCTAACGGAACAATGTGAATGGATCATTTCGATTAACACTGGATCCATTCACCTCCGTTAGGATCCAGTCCACCTCTTCTAAAATGTTCTGTTTTTGCATGCATCCAAAAAACTTATTTAACATGCAAATTCCCTTTGACATTGGTGCAGTAAAAAAAATGCTGGCAAAATTTTGCATACGAATGCAAATTCTAAAGCAAAAAAAAAAAAACGTGAAAAAAAAGTTCCGTTTTTCGCAGTAAGTGGGAACCCTGCCTTTGATTTCTTCTGGAGCACAAAATCTCCACTGAGCGCCCCCTTCTGGGATATTCAGCTTATGATAGTTTTCTCAAACAAGTTGTGTAGATCAGTTACTAAATAAGCTGCTGTAGGTAAAATACGTCAATAGAGGGCGCTAAATGATGGTGAAATCGTAAACACAGCAATTGATGTATACAAACTATTTCACTACCAATAACAGAGTTTGTGTTATTGTGGCCGGGTTTGACTCCAGAAGGAGATCTATGGCTTTATGAGCAACTGTTTCAGGCAGGATTGGACTCACCAGTGCTCAGTAAGGACTGGATCCAGCTCTATACCAGGACTTGTTAGGCTCCCTGCACACTGCATGCGATTCCGATTTTTAATCGTTTTTCACATCAGATTCCGACTTTTAATCGTTACTGCATGCTGCGTTTTTCTGTTGGTTGCATTCAGGGAGAATTGTAATTGCAAATCGGAATCGGAAAACGGATTTGCAGTGTGCAGGGAGCCTGAAAGAGGTTTTACACGGCACCCCGTTGTGTTATGGGTAACCAGAACCATCAGGTTTTTGCTACTTATGTTTTTTTTTCGACTATGGACGTTTTTGGGAGTCGCTTATAGAAGGTTTCTCACATGTCCTGCTACAAAGCCACTATCCATTTCAAATGATTGTTTTTGTGTCATAAATAATGCACCAATATCGGCCATACATAACCAGTGACTGAAGCTACATTAACCAAAACCTTTTATACAGACTTTATTTAAAAGAACCCTGAAGTGACTTAGATACTTCCCTCCATAGACAGAAGCCTCAGGATTGTCCACAGATCATTAAAGAGCCCACCGTACCAGCACAAGGGCTCTTATATTTCTAGCTGTGCTCCTGGCTGTGTAGGAGTCCATACAGACCGGGCATGTGCGAGTGAGGTCTACGCATACCCAGCAGAACAAAGCCTTGTGTATGGCTTATTTCCTTCATGTAGGAGTGCTTCATTCTACTAGGCATGTGAAGACCTTCCTTGCACATGCCCAGTCCTTATGTACTCATCCCCAAGAAATAGGGATCCAGCGCTGGAACAGTGGCCTGCAGGAGGCTCCAGGAAATGGTAAGCTTCTGATGGGAACGGACAGGTAGGTATGCAGGGCTGTGGGGTCAGAGAAGTTTTGCGTACCTGGAGTCGGAGTCAGAGTCGGTGGTTTCATAAACTGAGGAGTCTGAGTTGGAGTCGGATGGTTTTTGTACAGACTCCACAGCCCTGGAGGTAAGTATGTCATATTCATGTGCAGGTACATCATGCCCGTCCTGCTCCCTATGCCGTGGCTGTCCGTGCTGCACATGCGCAATAGAGCAAAGCACGGAAACACACACACACACACACACACACACACACACACACACACACACACACACACACACACACACACACACACACACACACACACACACACACACACACACACACACACACACACACACACACACACACACACACACACCTATTCTCCTTCTTGCAACCGGCTGCTGCCAGCTCTTTCTAGTCAGTCTGAGCCACTCCAACCTTAAAAAGTGTAACCGAGACATTAAAGTAAAATGATTTATACTTGCCTGGGGTTTCCTCCAGCCCCGTGTTCATTTAGCTCCCATCCTCCCGGGCCCCTCCAGTGTGTCGCTGTTAGCAACGGTAAAGTCCCCGACTAACCCAGCTGGGGGACTACTGCGCATGCTCGGCCATGGCTGCATGTACATGTAAATGTACAGGTAGTTACGTTTGTAACTGCACAGAACTCTCCCAACCGCAGGAGTGCAATCGGGGTGTACGCCCGGCTGGGAACCCATATGCCATTGGCCCACAACCCAGCTCGGTCACAGCACAATGGAGGGGACCGGACCAACATGGGGCAGGAGGAAGCCGCAGGAATCTATAGATCCCTTTACCTCGATTATCTCGGGTTCACTTTAAGCTGTGTATACACACTGGATGAGAGTCAGCTGATAATGACCACCTCTGCCGAGAATGTAGGCTCTGTATAGCAGTGGTCCCCAATGCCCCCTACAGGCTAGTGATGTGTCTGCAGGGCTTCGGACCTGCAATGTTGTCTGAAAGCTCTAGTCCTGATCCCTGCAGGGCTACATGCCTCGTATGTGTGTACAAGGCGTAAGTGTGAGTCCTAGATCATGCCACCCCACCCTCCTTATACTCAGACCTCATCATGGCTATCCAGAGTCTAGTAGGAAGGTATCACACGGACAGTGAGGAGCAGAGGTGAATGAGCAGGCAGCTGTAGGAAGAGAAGATTGATGCAGTATGTATTCTTTTTCTTTCTATAAAAAATGACAGTGATGTCTGCATAATCAATTGAAAATAATATTCTATGGAATGCACATAAGAAAGCTGCATGAGGACTTTATCAGTTACTTTAAAGATGCTTGCCTGTTTTTTTTCTGCTGAAATATTCAAAAGGGAATGTCTATTTACAGCTGCAATAATCTGTAAGTGTCCTCCAGGGGGCGTCAGAGGATTCTCTATTGCTGATTCCAGAAGCTCATTAATGGAAAGCTGCTCATTGATCTCCAGGGGTGCAGAACAAATGAGATACTAATTTTCTGACCTCTGCACTCAGCAGGCAGCTTGACACTGGACCAATCAAAAATCAGCAGTGATTTCATGCTGCTTGGAATTGGTCCAATCAGATGCAAAGTGAAACTGAGGCCCAGTGCACACAAAGGCCTAGTGCACACCAGAGTGGTTCGGCAGCGTTTTGCGATCCGCTTGCAGCTGCAGATACGCTTGGGTAATGTATCCCAATGGGGTGGTTCACACCAGAGCGGGTTCACACCAGAAACGCATACTCCCGGGCTGAGGCATTTTTTGGATTGCGGAGGCGTTTCTGCCTCAATGTTAAGTATAGAAAAAACGCAAACCTCTCTGAAAAAACGCCTGTTCAGAGCGGTTTTGCCGGCGTTTTTCTGTAACAAAATATGAAATCTACTATACCAAAACCGCTACACAAAACCGCAAAACGCTAGTTGAAACGCTACAGAAAAAGAAGAAAAAGCGTTTCAAAATCTGCTAGCATTTTGCGGATCTGCTAGCGGTTTTTGGTGTGCACCAGGCCAAAAAACCTCCAGCAGATCCGCAAAATACTACAGGTTTTTGAAGCAGATTTCAGAGCGATTCTATGCATGTTTAGAGACGTTTTCTAAACATGCCTAGCTTTTTTTTGGAGCGTTTTTGTGAAGCAGATTACAAATATTGTTACAGTAAGGGCCCATTCACACTTGCTGATCGCAAAACGCTAGCGCTTTTGTGCGATTAACGTGAAAAAAAAAATCGCCATTCACACTTGCCGATTTTTCGTGTTCGCGTTTAGTGCTTATATAGCACTGAAACACGATCGCCAGGAAATCGCCTGAAAATGGTGCAGGCTACACGTTTGTTTAGCATTTTCGGGGCGATTAGTGCAAATCGCCCAAGTAAGAACGGGCTCATAGGGTTTCATTACATTAGCGCTTTCAAAAGCGACAGCGTTTGAGCGTTTTGCCAAAATCGCCGGCAAAACGCTCAAGTGTGAATGGGCCCTGAAAGCTGTTACTGAACAGCTTCTGCAACAAAAACGCCTGGAAAACCGCTCTGATCTAGCGTTTTTCAGAGCGGTTTTCCACTTTCCTATACTTTAACATTGAGGCAGAAACGCTTCAGAAATCGAAGAAATGCTGCAGCCCCCGAGTTTGTGGAAAAAACGAATTGCTCTGGTGTACACCAGCCCAATCACTTTCATTCGCCAAGCGGTTTTCCCCCTGCAAGAGTTTTAAAAAATGCTCCAGAACTGCTCCGGTGTGCACCAGCCCAAAGTCAGAAAATTAGCACCTCATTTATCATCTGTAATCTCCAAATGTAAGGCATCTTTTCCATGAGCAGTTAATAGACATTGAAATGCCTCTCAAACTCAAAACTGCTCGCTGCTGCCTGGCAACTGCTCGCTGCTGCCTGGCAACTGCTCGCTGCTGCCTGGCAACTGCTCGCTGCTGCCTGGCAACTGCTCGCTGCTGCCTGGCAACTGCTCCCTGCTGCCTGGCAACTGCTCCCTGCTGCCTGGCAACTGCTCCCTGCTGCCTGGCAACTGCTCCCTGCTGCCTGGCAACTGCTCCCTGCTGCCTGGCAACTGCTCCCTGCTGCCTGGCAACTGCTCCCTGCTGCCTGGCAACTGCTCCCTGCTGCCTGGCAACTGCTCCCTGCTGCCTGGCAACTGCTTGCTGAGCACACAGTTCAACTGCCCATGGAAAAGAGGCCTAAAAGGTGGCCGCTAATGATACAAATCTCTGAACGATCGTTAGTTTCTGATCATGCAAATGATCGATTGGAAACAATCATTTGGGACCACTAACGGCCGAAAATCTCACCAGTGCAATCAGATTGACAGAATCGATCCAAAAATCAGATCAATTCCATGAATCCAATCAGATCGGTTAGAAGATTTTTGTCTGTTACTGGTCCTGAATGATCGTTTCCGATTGATTCTGCGAATGATCAGAAATGAACGATCGTTTGCAGAATTGCATCATTAGTGGCCACCTTAATTCATTTCGCTCCTACTCCAGCTTGCTGTATCCACATACTAGAAAAAAAAAACGGCATCACGTGTGCACAGGTGTCCCATGACGTCGTTTAGGGCCCTTTTCCATTAGCGGAAGTGATGCGATGCAGCTTTGCATCACTTCCGCTGCTGGCCGTGTCACTTCCACATCTCCCGATGCAGAAGAGTATGGAGGCGGGACAGCAGGCGGATGCATGTTGCAGATTCTCGGCTCGCGCCGCACACAATGCATGTAGTGGAAACTGTTCCATTGCTGTGCATTGAGCTCAGGACACCCGCAGTGCGAAGCGGCTATGTAGCCGCATCGCACCGCAGCTAATGGAAACGGGCCCTTAGCCATGCGGCACACTAGACTTCTAAACACCGACCAATGAGTGATAGGAGAGCACACTGCATAGTGATTTCCCTGCCCCCTGGAAGCTGCTCTCTTGTGTGCTACATCAGTGTTGCACTGCCCCGTCCTATAAAGCAGTACAAGCTTCCTGGCTATAGCTGAGCCACGTGGCTGTACAACACTCAGACACTGCAGCATCACCCTAAGGCAAGCATGTCCAGAGTCTGGCCCGGGGGCCAAATGCAGACCACTGAGCCTTTTATGGTGGCCCCCAAAGCTCTCTACAGTTCCATGCATTTTACACAGCATTTGCTTTTTGAAAAACAGTATCTCATTCACTTGAATGATAATCGCAGCAGTATTGTTCACAGCGATTTTATCGCGGATCTCATTCAAGTGAATAAAAGAACATTTTTTCAAATTGCAAACGTTGTGTAAAACCTTGGCAAGTGTGCCTCAGCCGGCCCTTACAGTCGTTACAGTGGACCTGAACAGAACAGGACAGGACAAAGGGGAAAATGGAGAAATGCACCCTGTATGTATTTAGAGAGTTCAGCCTGTCTAAGGCCTTTTTTCCATGGGCAGTTGAGCTGTGTGCTCAGCAAGCAGTTACAAGGCAGCAGTGAGCAGTTGTGAGAGTTTGAGAGGAACTTCACTGCCTATCAACTGTCCATGGAAAAGAGGCCTAATTCTCCTTCATCTCTGTCACATCACAACTTTAATTGGATCTCTCAGCTGTGTCAGCTGGCTGCCTCCGCAGAGCAGCTAATTTGTATACACAGGATGTTAACCCTATGTCTGCTTCCATGAAAGCAGAAAGTAGACACTGCAGATTTAGGGCTAGTGCACACCGAGCGGCTTTTTCAGCATTTCTGCAGCCGCGATCCGCTTGGTCAATGTATCTCAATGGGCTGGTGCACACCAGAGCGGGAAGCGTTTTGCAGAAACGCATACTCCCGGGGTGAGGCATTTTTTGGATTGTGGATGCGTTTCTGCCTCAATGTTAAGTATAGGAAAAACGCAAACCGCTCTGAAAAACGGCACTTCAGAGCGGTTTGCCAGGCGGTTTTTGTTACAGTAGCTGTTCAGTAACAGCTTTACTGTAACAATATCAGAAATCTACTACTCCAAAAACGCTTCACAAAACCGCAAAATGCTAGCTGAAACGCTACAGAAAAATAACAAAAAGCGTTTCAAAATCTGCTAGCGGGTTTTGGTGTGCACCAGGCCTTAGAGCAGAGAGGAAGTTCTGAGTTCAGGTCCTCTTTAAGGGCGACAATGCTCCAGTGTGTGTATGAGCCTTTAGCCAGGGAATATGAAGCAAAGTAGCAGGTTAGCGCTTTGTACATAAAAATAATAAATACCCCACTAAACAAGCAACAGTAGTCAAAATCATTTTGGAGGGCAATATTAATTTATAAATTATCTAGGCAGTGTTGCCCATTGTAAAATCTTTGCTCTCCTTTTTTACTTTATGAAATGTATCACAGGTGACATCTTTAGTACTGGCAAGTGATCTCTGCAGAATGTTTGTTTACTGAAAGTTCTAAAGCCAGCACGAAAACATGGTAGTTGTAGAAATGCTCTGGGCAGAGAATTCAGCATTATAAACAGCCTAGGCTAAGCATCACTGGGAGGGCGGGGCTAGATACCAATATATAGATATAGGAAGTTTTCCTGATGGTGAATTCAGGATATTAAACATAAAAGTGGGTATCCTGAATAATGTACTGCATTCTACTATATGTACGGTGACCATACGACCCGCCTTACCCAGGACGGGTCCTGCCTTCGGGGTCCGCCGTCCCAGGCTGCATGAGGTCACGGGAAACTTCCCGCTTTTAGCCGCGGGACGTCCCAGCCTCGGGACTCTGGCCACCGTATCTGCATGAACTGGCAGCGGCATCTATAGACGCCGCTGCCAGTTCAATGCCCGCAGCCCCGCTCCAGCCTGCATACTCTTCCATTCCGGCAGGCGAGCAGGGCTACGGGAAAATGGCTGCCGAAGCCCTGTACTGGAAACTATTTGTGTCTCCAGTACATGGCGTCAAGCGCCATCTTCTCGTAGCCCTGCTCTGCCTGTCAGCGTGGGAGACTGCAGGAGCAAGATGGTCCTGGGAGCAGCGCGCCAGAGGCTGGAGACTTCTGTCAGGTGAGTAAATGCTTTTTTTTTCCCAGGTGAAATGTTGCTCACATTGCGTTTATTTTGTGCCGACATGTTGCACACATTGGGCTTGATTCACAAAGCGGTGCTAACTGTTAGCACACCTGTGAAAAGCCCCTTAGCACGTCTAAAAGAGCTCGAAATGCATCGCACGCAAAGTTTTGTGCGCGCACTGCACAGAGCGCAGGGCGCACCACGCAAAGTGCCCATTAAAGCCTATGGGACTTAGCACGCGCATAGGACTTTCTCAATCAGATCGCGAGCTAAGTACCGCGCGCAAAACTAACGTACTTAGCACGCGATCTGATTGCGAAATAAAAAAGTAGGTTAGCCCCACTTTGTGTATCAAGCCCATTGCGTTTATTTTGTGCCGACATGTTGCACACATTGCGTTTATTTTGTGCTGAAATGTTGCTCACATTGAGTTTATTTTGTGCTGAAATGTTGCCCACATTGCGTTTATTTTCTGGTGTCTGGGGTAACTGTTGCTGCATTTATTATTTGATGGTCATAATTGGCTATGTTTGCTGCTTTGGGGTTACGGTATACTATTAAATAGCATCACACCGTTTCTGCACACCTATGATGCGAATCCTCGTTTGACCACATCATGGCGTAAACACTGCTTTCTTATGCCTCGCTGTTACATCATTATGCTAGCTCCGCCCATACAATGTCATGGCCACGCCCATTCTTCAGCGCGCCACAACCCCCCATTTTTCGGCACGGCAGCCCCCATTTTCCATCCTGCCCCCCACCCCCGTCCCAGGTTGAACCGACAAAAATCTAGTCGCTCTAACTAGATGTCTTTAATACAAGCGGTTTCCTGACCTTGCATTGCAGCAGAAGCCCCATGTTCTGGCAGAACCAGGAAAGCCATTCCTTCCATCTACATAACGGTTTGTCTATCTCCAGTACATGTCTGCCTGAAAAAGACAGACCTGGACTGAGCGGCAGTCTGCACCGGATTCACAGCTTCCAGCATAGCTGACCATGAGGAGAGGAAGGAGAACAAATCACACTTAGCCAATGGCTGCCTCCTGTTCTCAGAACTCAATCTGGAGGAGCTGAACAGGCCATTTCTGGATGGATTTCTGGATTTTGTATTTAAAGTCACATTCCAAAGATTTTTTTTCCTATATCTGTTGTCTGCTCTCATTTAAAAACTTTGTGAGCACCTAATTTTCCTACATTCACTTCCTAAAGTCGAACTCCAAGATGACTTATTCCTCCCTAAAGCATTTACCGTAGCTTTCCCCACCATCCTCAGTGTGTTCATAAAAGCAGTGACAAATGGTTTCTTACTCAGGGAAGGGTGAAAAGAGATACATAGGGCTTTTATAAACACATTGAGAAGCGAGTGGAAAAGGTTACGGGTTTATTACATGGAGAAACTGCTCGAGCTGTAGTGCTGACCACAAAGAGTGCAGTTGGACTGAGTCGTGTGGAACTGCTCTATGTAGGACAAGTAACTCAATCTCCTGGAAGCAAGGAACCACTGCATGCAGGTAGTCTGAATATGCTTATTGCAAAAAGTACAAAGCTTTGCACATGACCAATTAATGCAAATTTACTGTTACGCGAGGATGAACTAGGACTCTCAGGACATCACAGATAAACTGTTGGCGCAAAAACATAATCAGCGGACTCGACAATCAGACACAATATTTGCTGTTTTTCACTTGCAAAACCACTTTTGCTTGAGGATTAAGCGTAATAATCCGTTACAATAACAGGTTCAGGTAATGTTGTTTTACACAAAGTAGCCATTATTTCTACAACAGCCAATTACGGAACAGCTCCACAGCCACCATTTTATAGTGATATTTCCATGTGTTAAGCAACTTTCATGTTAATAACTTCCTCCTGTAGACATGTGTGGAATCTGGTCTGATGAGCTGAGGCTGAGCCGCAGGCACACGTTTCACCTCAGCCTTCAGCGGCAGAGCTTGTGTCTGTCTGCGGAGACGCTACTAATTATCTAATGCCACTATAATCGCTTGTAAGAACTTGGTCAGGAGAAGAGCTGCTGGCATGAAGTCACCAGGAAGCATGAGATCAGTCCGGTCAGGTGACTGACTCCTAAGGTTCTAATTGGTTGAGTAAGGATCATGTATCTCTTTACTACTAGCGAAAGATAAACCAAGATGTGATTTCAGCAAATCAAAGCCTTACAAATCCACCTACTGATATCTGTGTCTTCAGGAGTTACGCTTCACACCAGCAACTCTAGTCAGCGCAGCAGTTACCAGCCACAGACTTCCAAGGCTTCAGGTCTGTGACACTCTCGCAGAGAGCTCTATAAGCAGGAGTAGCTCCACTGACCATACCTGTTCAATTAATCCATCAGGCCCCTTCAGCCAGCAGCAGGCATCCTGCATACCTCCCAAATTTTTGAGATGAGAAAGTGGGACACTCAAGCCACGCCCCTTCCACGCCCCTGTCACACCCCTAGTCGCGCATACGATAAAGATTTTATAAGAAAAATATGCTGTTTTATAATTCAAACCACACTGGCCCTCTCTATCTTGGTTCATTTTCCTTCAAATTAACATTTTAAAATTAGTAATCTATCAATTTAAAGGATGGGAATAAAATTTAAAGTCAAACATTTTTTAGTAGAGAAATATATATATATATATATATATATATTTACATAGAAAGAGGGACAAAGTCCTGAAAGAGGGACAAATGAGGAGGAAAGAGGGACAGGGCTCCCAAAGAGGGACTGTCCCTCCAAAAGAGGGACAGTTGGGAGCTATGCATCCTGACATGCCACCTGGCAGTGTTTTTATGGGTGGCAGGACCACAGGAAGAGGTACTGGAAACAGAAAAAGTGCTGCAGTCCTGAATTCAACATAGACAGTTACTGAAAACACAAAGATTAGGCCTTACCCGCCCTTCCTACATCCAATCACCCCGTGGAGAGAAGTAAATGAAATGGGGAAGTGACGAGTCTGTATTAGTATCTATAACACGTATCAGTACAGGTACAGAGTAACAGCTTATACTGTACATACTGGGGATGACATTCCTGTATTAGTAGCAGCTCCCAGTGTGTTAGCCAGAGATGGTCCCCAGTATTAGGTAGCCAGATGTAGCCCTCAAGAATAGGTGGCCTGGTGTCCCCCCAGTATTGATGGCCAGATATGCCACCTGCATACATAGCCAGGTATAGGAGCCCCCAGTATAGCTAGCCAGGCATAGGTGCCCCCAGTATAGCTAGCCAGGTATAGGTGCCCCCAGTATAGCTAGCCAGGCATAGGTGCCCCCAGTATAGCTAGCCAGGCATAGGTGCCCCCAGTATAGGTAGCCAGGTATAGGAGCCCCCAGTATAGCTAGCCAGGTATAGGTGCTTCCAGTATAGGTAGCCAGGCATAGGTGCCCCCAGTATAGCTAGCCAGGTATAGGTGCTTCCAGTATAGGTAGCCAGGTATAGGAGCCCCCAGTATAGCTAGCCAGGTATAGGTGCTTCCAGTATAGGCAGCCAGGTATAGGAGCACCGAGTATAGGTAGCCAGGTATAGGAGCCCCTAGTATAGGTAGCCAGGTATAGGAGCACCCAGTATAGGTAGCCAGGTATAGGTGTCCCCAGTATAGGTAGCCAGGTATAGGAGCCCCCAGTATAGGTAGCCAGGTATAGGAGCCCCCAGTATAGCTAGCCAGGTATAGGTGCTTCCAGTATAGGTAGCCAGGTATAGGAGCCCCCAGTATAGCTAGCCAGGTATAGGTGCTTCCAGTATAGGTAGCCAGGTATAGGAGCACCCAGTATAGGTAGCCAGGTATAGGAGCACCCAGTATAGGTAGCCAGGTATAGGTAACCCCAGTATAGGTAGCCAGGTATAGGTAACCCCAGTATAGGTAGCCAGGTATAGGAGCCCCCAATATAGGTAGCCAGGTATAGGCGCCCTCAGTATAGGTAACCAGGTATAGGAGCCCCCAGTATAGCTAGCCAGGTATAGGTGCTTCCAGTATAGGTAGCCAGGTATAGGTAATCCCAATATAGGTAGCCAGGTATAGGCGCCCTCAGTATAGGTAACCAGGTATAGGAGCCTCCAGTATAGCTAGCCAGGTATAGGTGCCCCCAGTATAGATAGCCAGGTATAACATTGTAGGAAGAGGGCGCAGTGTAGGAGGAGGCCAAAGGCCAAGGGGGGAGCAGTAGGCACACTGCAATACAGGGACGGTAGCGCAACTCCTCCCTCCCCCCTCGCCTTGGACACCCCCCCCCCCTATTGCACAGCTTCTGCAGCAGCGGGCGTGGGTTACTGTGATAATCCGGTCTCCATACAATAGAGCTCCACATGCTGCCGGTCTTCTGTGTCTCTAGTGCCACTTAACTTCCTTTAATCAGGAAGTAGAGGAAATCAGCAATGAAGACACAGAAGTCCGGCAGGAAGAGGAGCTATACTGTATGGAGACCAGAGGAGGCAAGTTGCTAGAGTAACCCGGGCCCGCTGCTGCAGGAGAGTACAGATGGGGGGCCCCGAGATGAGTTGCCCCCCCCCCTCCCCGCGGCTGTATCACAATGTGCCCGCTGCCCCTTCCCCGGCCCCTTCCTGCACGCCGCCCCAGGCTGACACCCGCCTCACCCACCCCTAAAAAAAATGGAGCGGATTATAGGCACAGAGTAACAGCTTGTACTGTACACAGATGGATTATAACAGGAATCAGTATTGCAAGTAATAGAGATTACATTATAGATCAGGGCTCCTTAGTATATAAAACACATTGACATTAAGTTTCACAAATAATATAAAGGCGGCAACTTTATATAGATTCATCTATATACAGTGTAATTTTATGAAATGAATGCAAATAAATACATTCAGTATATCTTGTATGGGGAGGGACGTTTCTCCTTCTGTTTCCATAGGTGCATTATACAGACCATTAATTGTATGTTCATGTAACTTGTTAGCATTATACATTAGTTCTGCAGCGTGGAAGGTGCCGGCTCTACAGGATATACATCAATAATAAGTCTGTGCAGAGCTGCGGCACACAGTGTATTTTAGAATGTATGTGGGGTGGGCTCATTCTATGAGATCTGCCTGGACCTCCTCCTCATCTCTAAGAAAAACCCTGAGATTAGGGAAGGGTAAAGTGCTGAGCGCAGCCTCTGCGGGGCGCCTTCCATCCATGCTGTGTCATTCCACTTCTGTACACAAAAGACCTTCAGACCCACGCACGCCTAATCCCCGCAGCACAATCACCTCCAAATGGGAGTTTTTGTTTCTCTGTGAGGAAGCTGTGTGTACAGTACATTCTAAGAGCCCGTTACAGGGATCTGGCCCAATTTACTGCCTAAATATAAAAGCCTCCCGAACACCATTATTATTATTCCAAGTGTTACACTTCCACCCTGAAGTGTGTGACTCAGGCACTGCACTGTGTGAGGGCAACACGTGGATCCCAACCAGGAAGAGGAGCACGCAGCAACACAGAGCCAGGAGCATAGGCTAGAGCACAGCCAGCGCTGGCACACAGGAAGAGGAGCACGCAGCAACACTAAGCCAGGAGCATAACCAGAGCAGAGCCAGCACTGGCACACAGGAAGAGGAGCACGCAGCAACACAGAACCAGGAGCAAAGGCTGGAGCAGAGCCAGCGCTGGCACACAGGAAGAGGAGCTCGCAGCAACACAGAGCCAGCACTGGCACACAGGAAGAGGAGCACGCAGCAACACAGAGCCAGCACTGGCACACAGGAAGAGGAGCACGCAGCAGCACAGAACCAGGAGCATAGGCAAAAGCAGAGCCAGCACTGGCACACAGGAAGGGGAGCACGCAGCAACACTGAGCCAGGAGCATAGGCTAGAGCAGAGCCAGCACTGGCACACAGGAAGAGGAGCACGCAGCAGCACAGAACCAGGAGCATAGGCGAGAGCACAGCCAGCACTGGCACACAGGAAGGTGAGCACGCAGCAACACTGAGCCAGGAGCAAAGGCTAGAGCAGAGCCAGCACTGGCACACAGGAAGAGGAGCACGCAGCAACACTGAGCCAGGAGCATAACCAGAGCAGAGCCAGTGCTGGCACACAGGAAGGGGAGCACGCAGCAACACTTAGCCAGGAGCATAGGCTAGAGCAGAGCCAGCGCTGGCACACAGGAAGAGGAGCACGCAGCAACACTGAGCCAGGAGCATAGGCTAGAGCAGAGCCAGTGCTGGCACACAGGAAGAGGAGCACGCAGCAACACTGAGCCAGGAGCATAGGCTAGAGCAGAGCCAGCACACAGGAAGAGGAGCACACAGCAACACTGAGCCAGGAGCATAGGCTAGAGCAGAGCCAGCACTGGCACACAGGAAGAGCAGCACACAGCAACACTGAGCCAGGAGCAGAGCCAGCGCTGGCACACAGGAAGAGGAACATGCAGCAACACTGAGCCAGGAGCATAACCAGAGCAGAGCCAGTGCTGGCACACAGGAAGAGAAGCACGCAGCAACACAGAGTCAGGAGCATAACCAGAGCAGAGCCAGTGCTGGCGCACAGGAAGAGGAGCACGCAGCAACACTGAGCCAGGAGCATAGGCTAGAGCAGAGCCAGTGCTGGCACACAGGAAGAGCAGCACGCAGCAACACTGAGCCAGGAGCATAGGCTGGAGCAGAGCCAGCGCTGGCACACAGGAAGAGGAACATGCAGCAACACTGAGCCAGGAGCATAACCAGAGCAGAGCCAGTGCTGGCACACAGGAAGAGAAGCACGCAGCAACACAGAGTCAGGAGCATAACCAGAGCAGAGCCAGTGCTGGCGCACAGGAAGAGGAGCACGCAGCAACACTGAGCCAGGAGCATAGGCTAGAGCAGAGCCAGTGCTGGCACACAGGAAGAGCAGCACGCAGCAACACTGAGCCAGGAGCATAGGCTGGAGCAGAGCCAGCGCTGGCACACAGGAAGAGGAACATGCAGCAACACTGAGCCAGGAGCATAACCAGAGCAGAGCCAGTGCTGGCACACAGGAAGAGAAGCACGCAGCAACACAGAGTCAGGAGCATAGGCTAGAGTAGAGCCACTGCTGGCACACAGGAAGAGGAGCACGCAGCAACACTGAGCCAGGAGCATAGGCTAGAGCAGAGCCAGTGCTGGCACACAGGGAGAGTACAACAACACACAACAGAGGGCCAATGCAGGCTCTCCTGGCACACAGGAAGAGGAGTATGCCTCACAACAGAGCCAGCGCACGCTCTCCTGGCACACAGGAAGAAGAGTATGCCACACAACAGAGGGCCAATTCAAGCTCTCCTGGCACACAGGAAGAGGAATACCCAACACAACAGAGCCAGCACAGGCTCTCCTGGCACACAGGAAGAGTACCCCACCCAACAGAGCCAACCCAGGCTCTCCTGACATACAGGAAGAGGAGCACCCAACATACAGTGGCTTGCAAAAGTATTCGGCCCCCTTGAAGTTTTCCACATTTTGTCACATTACTGCCACAAACATGAATCAATTGTATTGGAATTCCACGTGAAAGACCAATACAAAGTGGTGTACACGTGAGAAGTGGAACAAAAATCATACATGATTCCAAACATTTTTTAATAAATCAATAACTGCAAAGTAGGGTGTGCGTAATTATTCAGCCCCCTTTTGTCTGAGTGTAGTCAGTTGCCCATCGACATTGCCTGATGAGTGCTAATGACTAAATAGAGTGCACCTGTGTGTAATCTAATGTCAGTACAAATACAGCTGCTCTGTGACGGCCTCAGAAGTTGTCTAAGAGAATCTTGGGAGCAACAACACTATGAAGTCCAAAGAACACACCAGACAGGTCAGGGATAAAAAGTTATTGAGAAATTTAAAGCAGGCTTAGGCTACAAAAAGATTTCCACAGCCTTGAACATCCCATGGAGCCCTGTTCAAGCAATAATTTAGAAATGGAAGGAGTATGGCACAACTGTAAGCCTTCCAAGACAAGGCCGTCCACCTAAACTCACAGGCCGAACAAGGAGGGCACTAATCAGAAATGCAGTCAAGAGGCCCATGGTGACTCTGGACGAGCTGCAGAGATCTACAGCTCAGGTGGTGGAATCTGTCCATAGGACAACTATTAGTCATGCACTGCACAATGTTGGCCTTTATGGAAGAGTGGCAAGAAGAAAGGCATTGTTAACAGAAAGCATAAGAAGTCCCATTTGCAGTTTGCCACAAGCCATGTGGGGGACACAACAAACATGTGGAAGAAGGTGCTCTGGTCAGATGAGACCAAAATGGAACTTTTTGGCCAAAATGCAAAATGCATGTGTGGTGGTAAAATAACACTGCACATCACTCTGAACACACCATCCTTACTGTCAAATATGGTGGTGGCAGCATCATGCTCTGGGGTTGCTTCTCTTCAGTAGGAACAGGGAAGCTGGTCAAAGTTGATAGGAAGATGGATGGAGCCAAATACAGGACAATCTTGGAAGAAAACCTCTTGGAGTCTGCAAAAGACTTGAGACTGGGGCGGAGGTTCACCTTCCAGCAGGACAACGACCCTAAACTTAAAGCCAGGGCAACAATGGAATGGTTTAAAACAAAACATATCTATGTGTTAGAATGGCCAAAAGTCCAGATCTAAATCAAATCGAGAATCTGTGGCAAGATCTGAAAACTGCTTTACACAAACGCTGTCCATCTAATCTGACTGAGCTGGAGCGGTTTTGTAAAGAAGAATGGGCAAGGATTTCAGTCTCTAGATGTGCAAAGCTGGTAGAGACATACCCTAAAAGACTGGCAGCTGTAATTGCAGCAAAAGGTGGTTCTACAAAGTATTGACTCAGGGGGCTGAATAATTACGCACACCCCACTTTGCAGTTATTTATTTGTAAAAAATGTTTGGAATCATGTATGATTTTCGTTCCACTTCTCACGTGTACACCACTTTGTATTGGTCTTTCATGTGGAATTCCAATAAAATTGATTCAGGTTTGTGGCAGTAATGTGACAAAATGTGGAAAACTTCAAGGGGGCCGAATACTTTTGCAAGCCACTGTAACAGAGCCAGCGCAGGCTCTTCTGGCACACAGGAAGAGGAGTACCCAACAACAGAGCCAGCACAGACTCTCCTGGCACACAGGAAGAGGAGTACCCAACAACAGAGCCAGCGCAGGCTCTCCTGGAACACAGGAAGAGGAGTACCCAACAACAGAGCCAACGCAGGCTCTCCTGGAACACAGGAAGAGGAGTACCCAACAACAGAGCCAGCGCAGGCTCTCCTGGAACACAGGAAGAGGAGTACCCAACAACAGAGCCAACGCAGGCTCTCCTGGTACACAGGAAGAGGAGTACGCCATCCAGCATACAGGAAGCTAGGATACTTTAAGGATGGCACAGGAAACACTGTAAAGTAAATAACTCCCAGCACTGAACTGTTGGCTTCTTCTATAGACATTTGTGTGATCTGCTGTTTACAAGGCCTTACATCATATCTTATTATCTGCTGTTCCTCTCTTCAGCCTACGGATTACACAACTGCCGCCAGACCAACGACAAATTACTAACAGGAAGCCAGCTGTACTTAATAGAACACATTCCCCTCAGGGCGAGAGGTGACATCCATTCATTTCTGAGAATGTCCTGAAGCATTTACATTTATAGCCAAGTGATAAATAGCCTTATTATTTGCATAATATATCCTCTGCCCTATGGCTGGTGAAATGTGGCCAATCACGAAGTGATGGAGGTCAGGTGAACAGGAAAGTCTCCAAATTTGAAGAAGAAGCTGGTGTTAAACAAACAATGAGTAGCCAAAAAGGAGACACCCCTTATTTGAAAGTAAACCAGCCCAACAGTAACGGAGAGTGACCTATAATAAGTAACTGTGTTGTTACTTTCAGCTTCGGACAACTCTGAATGCTCAGCTTCGGACAACTCTGAATGCTCAGCTTCGGACAACTCTGAATGCTCAGCTTCGGACAACTCTGAATGCTCAGCTTCGGACAACTCTGAATGCTCAGCTTCGGACAACTCTGAATGCTCAGCTTCGGACAACTCTGAATGCTCAGCTTCGGACAACTCTGAATGCTCAGCTTCGGACAACTCTGAATGCTCAGCTTCGGTCAACTCTGAATGCTCAGCTTCGGTCAACTCTGAATGCTCAGCTTCGGTCAACTCTGAATGCTCAGCTTCGGACAACTCTGAATGCTCAGCTTCGGACAACTCTGAATGCTCAGCTTCGGACAACTCTGAATGCTCAGCTTCGGACAACTCTGAATGCTCAGCTTCGGACAACTCTGAATGCTCAGCTTCGGACAACTCTGAATGCTCAGCTTCGGACAACTCTGAATGCTCAGCTTCGGACAACTCTGAATGCTCAGCTTCGGACAACTCTGAATGCTCAGCTTCGGACAACTCTGAATGCTCAGCTTCGGACAACTCTGAATGCTCAGCTTCGGACAACTCTGAATGCTCAGCTTCGGACAACTCTGAATGCTCAGCTTCGGACAACTCTGAATGCTCAGCTTCGGACAACTCTGAATGCTCAGCTTCGGACAACTCTGAATGCTCAGCTTCGGACAACTCTGAATGCTCAGCTTCGGACAACTCTGAATGCTCAGCTTCGGACAACTCTGAATGCTCAGCTTCGGACAACTCTGAATGCTCAGCTTCGGACAACTCTGAATGCTCAGCTTCGGACAACTCTGAATGCTCAGCTTCGGACAACTCTGAATGCTCAGCTTCGGACAACTCTGAATGCTCAGCTTCGGACAACTCTGAATGCTCAGCTTCGGACAACTCTGAATGCTCAGCTTCGGACAACTCTGAATGCTCAGCTTCGGACAACTCTGAATGCTCAGCTTCGGACAACTCTGAATGCTCAGCTTCGGACAACTCTGAATGCTCAGCTTCGGACAACTCTGAATGCTCAGCTTCGGACAACTCTGAATGCTCTGTAAGACAAAAGACTTAAGCGACTTTGAACAAGCAATGATCATCACTGCAAGAAGAGCTGGTGTGAGCATCTCTGAAATTATGGCTTTTTTACAGTATCTCAGATGTTTAGAGAGTGGCAGCTGAGAAAAAAAATACTTAAAATGATCAGGACTATTCTGGTCGAAAAAGACTGATGAACGAGAGAGGTGTAGTCTGCAGCAACAGAAGGGCAACAACACAACACATTACAGCTGAATTCAATGCAGGAGCATCACAAAAGCAAATCCCAATGCACAACATCAAAGGATGAGCTCAAACAGCAGGAGACCATGAAGAGTGCGTTTGGTATCACAAAAAATAGGAAAAGACACCTGTTGTGGACCCTTCCCACCATGCTTGATCAGTCTTGCATTGGTTTGAGGAACATCAGAGTTTAACTTGCTTCCATGGCCAGTTCAGTCCCCTGAGATCCATCTTATTGAGCATTTGTGGGACGAAGTCAAAAGATCACTTCAAAGCTTGGAAACGCCACCATCCAATCTGACCCAACTTAGAGCTGCTATTATGTCAGCATGGGCCAACATTCCTCAGCAATGGTATCAGCATCCATGCCTAGAAGAAGATCTTCTGTGATCAGAGCTAAAGGTGGACCAACATGCTATTTGAGGGTTTCTCTAAGTCTACATGACCAATTACCAGTATACACTCTGTAAATATTCATGGGATTCAGAAGAGGCCCATACCAGTCAGTAAGGTGAATAAAGCAACCATCTAACCTGGTCAACAAAGCCCTATCTCACACCTACGCTGACTGCAAATAAAGTCATCATAAATGGTCTCTCTCCTACTTATATGCTATCCAACCATAAGCTATAGACAGGAAATGTACAGCTTATAAATCAGAAGGGTGCTTGGGGCAACCAATCTGCATGACTGACAGTGGGCATCTATCTCATACTGCGACCAGCAATATATGACCAGAACAGCGACAGAGTGATTCATTTTATTACATTCCTCCAGATATCCAACTGCTGTAAAAAGCTGCCGTGTCATGCTGCGATCAATACGACGACTCATTCTCTGATCTGGGGTATGACTTACTGGCATGGTGTGGCCGCTAGCAGCTGGTTTATGGACAGATTTATCCAGAAAGGTCCTAAAATGAAAAGGAGGGTACAGAGTAGGAATGGCCAATGGCATGCATATAATTCTGAGCGGATGCAGGATTATGCCGATTCTGTATGCAAATCCACAGCTTGGAAATGCACCAATTAAATCCCACCAAGGTGAAATTTGATTGGTCCATTTTCAGGCTGCATAAATTTGCACAATCCTGCATCAACTCAGAATAATTTACACCTCTCTGACCATCCCTGGAGAGCAGAAGTGCGTGCCTCGGCCCCAGTGGGGAAGTGTTCCCTGTCACGTCTCCTCCAGTGCCACTTATCGCCAGAGACACAACGACTCTGTGCTTGTGTAACAGGAAGTAGCCTCAGGACTGCCTCTCTCTCCACAAGTGCTCCCCCCCCCACAAGTTTAGAGATAAGACTGTCGGGGGAGGGGTGAGCCCCGCATCACTGCCAGTGACAAAGTCCAGATGTTAGCATGACACAGACGATCGTCACTGCAATGGAGGCAAACACAACATGCAGCGTATTTCTGGCAATGTGAAGAGTGGAAAAAACAATATTAAAGAATGTGTACAATCCTATAAAAATAGCAGCAGAAGAACCGGGAAGTAGGACGTCTCGCTTTAAATAGCTGAACTAGTTGTACCGGTTTTATCTGCACACTTCACTATTCAGGGTTTCCTTACACAGGTTCTCACCTGCCCGAGAGGCTTAAAGGTATATCGCCAAATCCACTGGGCTGAGGAGGAGCTATGACATCAGGGGAGGAGGAAAGGAGGGGGGGGTCTGCATGTGACATATTCAGGACAAATGCTGCATCTGCTAACTCTAAATGTATGGAATCTAATATACAGAGCCACCTAATGACTTCTTATATCTCCGGGGAACTCCAGCTATCATCGCCCCACCATTGTTATCCATTCCGTCTTTGGCTCACCTTAAAGGGAACCTAAAGTGAGAGGGATCAGAATCACTTTATTTCGCCAAGTACAGCAAGAGCTGTAATCGGAATTAATTGTGGTACACATGGATATGGAGGCTGCCGTATTCATTTCCTATTAAACAATACCAGTTTCCTGGCAGGCCTACTGATCTTTTTGGCTTCAGTAGTGTTTGAATCAAACCAGAAACAAGCATGCAGCCAATCCAACCAGACATCTGCCAGACCACCTGATCAGCATGCTTGTTCAGGGTCTGTGGCTAGAAATATTGGAAGAAGAGGATCAGCAGGACAGCCAAGCAACTTCCATAGTTTAAAATTAAATATGTCAGCCTCCATATCCAGGTGGGGGTCCTGATGATGGGTACAGCACACATGCATAGCTGGGAACCAAGAAGCGCAGAGATCTCACGACTGGAGTGCTTAACAAGAGAAGAATCCAGCAGGTGGCAGGGTGAGCCTCTGGTAATTGGTACAGCAGGTATGCATGGCTGGAAATCTAGGAGGGCAAACATCTCACCTTGTTTTGGGTGAAGCGACCATCAAGACTTTGAAGCGCTAGTCTAGTTGAGGGGACCCAACGGGAAAACTCACAGACCAATAGCTGCTCCTAGCTCATGGAATGATGGTCACGTCCACTGATTTGTAAGAAATAGGGGACCCAGAAGGGAAAAACTAACGTAAAGTTGCACATCAGGACCCGCAACAACGTTACTAGACCTATTCGGTTGGTGGTGTAGATTGTGTTTCCCCCTATTTCTTGCCAACTAGTGGCTGCAACTAGATTATCAGAGCAGGAAGCGAGCTTGGGTCCACTCAACTAGACTAGCGCTGACTTTGATACGGCTCACAAGTCAGGCCCAGTGCACACCGAAACCTCTAGCAGATCCTCAAAGCGCGAGAGGTTTTTGGAGCAGATTTCAGAGCATGTTTAGAGACGTTTTGTAAACATGCCTAGAGTTTTTAGGAGCGTTTTTGTGCAGCAGATTACAAATATTGTTACAGTAAAGCTGTTACTGAACAGCTTCTGTAACAAAACGCCTGGAAAACCGCTTTGATCTAGCGTTTTCCAGAGCGGTTCACGTTTTTCCTATACTTTACATTGAGGCAGAAACGCTTCTGCAAACCTCAGAAGTGCAGCAGGAGGCACGATTGCGGTTTGCTAAAAACCTCAAACCGCTGGTGTGCACCATCCCATTGAGATACATTAGCCAAGGTTTTCACTGGCGGATGCGGTTGGCGGATCGCTCCTAAAACCGCTCGGTGTGCACTGGGCCTAACAGATGTCTGATATCACAGAAGGTTCCCTGTTTATTTTACACTCTTTATCAAACACAGATACAGCTATTAATGACTAACATGCAATCAAATACGACAATAAATCAACCTTAAATAGATGCTTGCACATCACACCATATAAAATATAATAAACAGATAAGATGCTTGTTGCAAACGGTACAGCCCTCACCCCCCCCCCCCCCCCCCCCGGCATCTGTGCCTCAGTGCCAGCATCCATAGCCTGCACCTGTTCACTGGCGAGATGCCTCTGGCTGCCGGTACCCTCCTCACCTGACCGCTGCTCTACCCGACAAAGAGCAACAGGTGTGCAACCTGGCAGAGGCACTGAGAAAGGCCTGCTGAATCTGCCTGTGCACAATTATACATCAGAGAAAGCAGCGCAACACGTCCATATGCAAATACTAAAAAGATGTTAAAGGGAACATGAAGCAAAATTAAGTGCCCCTGTGGGGTACTCCCCTTGGGAAAGGAAAGTCTGTGGATCCTAAAGAGGCTACCATCGCCCTCCTCTGCAGGCCCGTTCCAGCGCTGGGGCCCATGGAACATCGCATGTGGAATTTGCATGTGAAAATGCTACTTTACAGGTAAACTAATAAGAGGTACCATAAGCTAACAGAATTCATGGCTCAAGATCGGTGACTAAATCTCTAAGAATGCCATTAACATTACAATGTTTAGCCAACGATCATATTTTCAATAAATTCATTCACATTGAAAGAAACGATTGTATTTAATCCATTCACACCACTATAGAACCCAACCTGTGATCGGATCTCAGTTACGATTATATCCAAGAAAAAATCCGCCAAGCTTAATGATCAATTCCTTAGGGTAATGATCTAATACTTCCGGAGCAATTGGACCCATCAGCTTTTCTGCTTTCAGGCACTACCATCTGAAAAATGTCATTTAAAAAAAAAAAAAAATTATGATAGTTCACCCCAAAAATCTACCTTGCAGGATCTGAGATTAACTTTTCTTCATTACACAAACAGAACATGGCCACACTCCTATCACAGAATTAAATCATCATAAACTTTTGAAGCTGTTTGCAGCCAGATTTGCGGTGTAAACGATCTAAACTTTAGATAAGATATATAGACAAGTTGTATAGTTAGTGTTTCATCTTGGATCCGCTTTAATGTCCTAATCTCCTAATGACAGTGGTGTGAGAGGGCATGTCAGAGGGAACAGGCTGCATAGCTATACCATATCACACTGGCTGGCTCTCCATGTGGAAGACTGACAGATTCCTATGAAAAGCACCATCAGCAGAATCTCCCTCTGTGGATTTGCATACATAATTGTGCAGATAAGCAGAGGAGCGGAAGTGTTTGATGCAGCATTCACTATAATCCCGCGCTGATTAGGAAACTGTCAGCGGATCGCAATCTCTAAGAAGTCATTCACTCTACTCTGGCTCTGAATGGAGCATGGTGTGCGAGTTAGGGGAGCGGCCCACAGTATACATCACCACAAGTAGTCTCCCTAATGGCTCATACACACGAGCCACTGCTGTGGCAAGAGCCATAAAAAATAAAAAAGCAGCGACAGCTCGTCGCCAGGTCCCTCTGTGCAACAGCCGTACACACGGCGCACAGAGGGACACAGATTCGGCGGAAGCTGTCGTCGAAGGTTCCTCCCCCCCCACCCCCACCCCCCCCGGAAGCTCCATACATTGTGTATGGAGTTGCTGTCGCTAGTCCGCATACCCACGGTGGACTAGCGACAGTTGCGTCGAAGTTGCGGTGACAACTGGCACCAGGTGATTGGCCAAGTCATTCGCCTGGTGACAGCTCTGACAAGCGCCGGTTCGTGGCGCGAGCCTCATACACACGGACGACCTGTCACCGCAACGCGCGTGTTGTAGCCCGTGTGTATGAGGCTTAACTCAACACACACTAACCTGTATGCGGATCTGAGCAGCCTCAGCACTGCAAAGAGCACCTGTCACTTCTATACATGCACACTGAGGTCAGAATATATGGAGGATTGAGCCCAGGTGATGCCAGTACTTAAAGGGAACCTAAACTGAGAAGGATGTGGATTTTTCCTTTTAAAATAATCCCAGTTCCTTGACTCTCCTGCTGATCCTGTCTCTCTAATACCTTTAGCCACAGCCCCTCAACAAGCATGCAGATCAGGTGCTCTGACTGAAGTCAGACTGGATTAGCTGCATGCTTGTTTCAGGTGTGTGATTCAACAGGATCAGCAGGACTGCCAGGCAACTGGTATTGTTTAAAAGGAAACATCCATATCCCTCTCAGCTTAGGTTCCCTTCAAAGAGAATGATGGAGCCTGCCATTTATATAAGTATTTATATATAGCGCCGACATATTATGCAGTGCTGTACAGAGTATATGGTTTTGTTACTAACTGTCCCTCAGAGGAGCTCACAATCTAATCCCTACCATAGTCATATGTCTATGTACTGTATGTATCGTGTAGTGTATGTATTGTAGTCAAGGGCCAATTTAGGAAGAAGCCAATTAACTTATGTGTATGTTTTTTGGCATGTGGGAGGAAACCGGAGTACCCAGAGGAAACCCACACAGACACGGGGAGAACATACAACTCCTTGCCGATGTTGACCTGGCTGGGATTCGAACCGGGAACCCAACGCTGCAAGGCGAGAGCGCTAACCACTACGCCACTGTGCCATTCCTGCAAGATTATTATTGTGCATTTCTATAGGGCTAGTATTTTCCACAGAACGGGACATAATGAATTGAACACCACTAAAGTAAGCTGCCTGGGTCTATCACAGACTGATAAGCAAACCATCAATTGCTCTCTGATGCGTACCTATTATTTCGCCGCCGGGAGATGTGGGCGCAGGATAAAGCAGATAAAAGGCTCACCCTGCGCCTGGACAAGTACTGGCGGCGTTAATTACTATTCCCCTTCCAGGCCGCTATGGATAGAGGGGAAAGATGCAATTTGGATACCAGCCATTGCTGGCGGCCGAATTACAGTGTTTTTATCGTAATTTGTGCACCGTATCTTGCACCCATATCACTCACTGAGCGTCGCTATAGCTGTAATTCCTATTATGGCCAATGGTGGTGCCGGCTGCGCTAAAATCTCCTGCACTGTTTTTACAGCATTTGCTCTCTGATAGGTGACGGATTTGTGGATGCCTATTCCTTGCCACACCTCCTCCCAACCAATGAAAATCTGCTGCCTTTCCCAATCATGCTTTGTTTTTTCAATTAAGTTTTCTAAAGCTACGTACACACATGTGATAATTGTTGGCAGAAACGGACGATAATGACCGTTTCGAGTAACAATTATTCACACAAATAGTGTGCGTACTGACATCGCTTAAAGGATACCACAACTGACATGTGGCATAATGAGATAGACATGGGTATGTACAGTGCCTAGCACACAAAACTATGCTGTGTTCCTTTTTTTCTTTCTCTGCCTGAAAGAGGTAAATATCAGGTATGTAAGTGGCTGACTCAGTCCTGACTCAGACAGGAAGTGACTACTGTGTGACCCTCACTGATAAGAATGTCCCCCTTTTTTATCTCTTTCTTGCTCTTAGAAGCCATTTTCTTCTAGGAAAGTGTTTTATAGTTGGAATTTCTTATCAGTGAAGGTCACACTGTAGTCACTTCCTGTCTGAGTCAGGACTGAGTCAGCCACTTACATACCTGATATTTACCTCTTTCAGGCAGAGAAAGAAAAAAAGGAACACAGCAGTTATTTGTGTGCTTGGCCACTGTACATACCCATGTCTATCTCATTATGCCACATGTCAGTTGTGGTATCCTTTAAAGGGATACTGTAGGGGGTCGGGGGAAAATGAGTTGAACTTACCGGGGCTTCTAATGGTCCCCCGCAGACATCCTGTGCCCACGCAGCCACTCCCCAATGCTCCGGCCCCGCCTCCGGTTCACTTCTGGAATTTCAGACTTTAAAGCCTGAAAACCACTGCGCCTGCATTGCCGTGTCCTCGCTCCCGCTGACATCACCAGGACCGTACTGCGCAGGCCCAGTATGGTCTGCACCTGCACAGTACGCTCCTGGTGACATCAGCGGGAGTGAGGACACGGCAACGCAGGCGCAGTCGTTTTCAGACTTTAAAGTCTGAAATTCCAGAAGTAAACTGGAGGTGGGGCCGGAGCATTGGGGAGTGGCTGCGTGGGTACAGGATGTCTGCGGGGGGCCATTAGAAGCCCCGGGAAAGTTCAACTCATTTTCCCCCCCGACTCCCCTACAGTATCCCTTTAAGGATCCAATATACTAGATTCTTCACGACGTACCTATAAAATAGCTGATGGGATATCTTGCCGCAGGGGAAAGCTGATAAACGGCTTACCCTGCTTCTGCACAAGTCCCGGCAGCGTACTATTCCCACTCCAGGCTGCCATGGATAGTGGGGCAAGATGTAATTTGGCTTCCAGCTATTGCTGGTGGACGAATTACAATGTTCTTGTAGTGATTTGTGCTCTGTCTTCTGATGCCCAAATCAGTCGCTGAGCACAGCTATAGCCGTGATTCCTATTACGGCCTATGGTTGCGCCCAAACCTCCTGCGCTGTTTATACATCGCTCATGCTTAACCAACCCCTAATGCCTGATCACAATGTTATTTTTGCTCCCTCTGACCCTGGGAAGCAGCTCTGCCATGCGCCAATTGTCGTCCCTCCGTTTCCCTGCATAAAAACAGAAGACACAGAAGAGTGGGTGGGTTGAGTAGGAGAACACCCCCCCCCCCTCCCCCCAAGTCTGCTCTCAGCTATCCACCAGGCAATTTGTTTACTGAAGCACCAAGGGAGATCGGGGGGCTGCTGTACAAATATAAGATTCTCTGCAAAGGTGGACCTGACCAGCAGCCTTGACCTAGAACCATTTAGCTTGTGTACAGAGCTTTAGAGCAGCCACACTGTCCCTAAATTGCTGCCCCTGCTTCTCCTAGCATCCTCCATTCCTGGTGCATCCTTGGAATGGTGCACGTAAGGGAACACAATGGTATTCCAGGCTGCTCCAGCACCTGTGCCCCACCCTGTGCACTAATACAAGGGCAGGGGAGTGAGTGCCAGCCATGGGTATCATCGTAAGGAGAATGCCAAGGGCTGTGTATATGGATAAACACCAGCTTCTCTGGCAGGGTCTAAAAGAAAAACGGATTTGGCCACTTAAGTATGCACTTACTAATACAAACATTTCCAACCCATGCATCAGGCTTTACTGTGGTGCCATTGCGACATAGTAATAGAACAATGGGACAATAATGAACATGGAGGAGCAGGGTTACAACACAGGACTTGGCAGGGAACCACCATGCACCAGTCTGTGTCAGTAAAAACTGGCCCTGAGCTGCTCTTCAGCCTCCTCAGAATGGCAAACATCATAGGTCATCTCCCATGTGTGGAGAGCCTGGGAGGAAACAGCTTCATTTATCTCCTGCAAGATCACCACAAAAGGTGGACATGTGGCGGCCAGACAGGGCCCTCATTTGAGCCTACTGGGACCAGAACACACTACTGCCCATTAGTGCCAGTCACACATCTGTGTTCACCTGTAGCAAGGACTTCTAGCAAACCTTCTAGTCAAACATTAGGCACCAGTCTACTTTAGCGGACCAGCAGGAAACCGCATAGGGAAATTCCGCTAACATGATTGGGTGGACAGCAAGCACCCTCCTCTTATACTGCTAGATTTCCAGTCGGTTGTAGTTAACTACAGCCACACTATTTGGCCAATCAGAACACTTTGTCCTGTAGAGGGTGCTGTGATTGGAGAACTGTTCCCCGTGAGGTTTCATGCTGGGTCCCCAAAAAGTAGACTACCGCCTCAGGCACATGCTCAGTTATTAAAGATTGTTGATTAATCGCAAGGGCAACATTTCGGCAAATGAGCATTGTACCAACACTCTGGCTATAGCTGAAAAGGGTGTACTGTTTATTGATGAGTGGAGGAGTGAAGATGGGCGGCACATGACAAGTGGTGTCCTGCGGTGCAAAAACAAAAAGACATCGCGCGGATTTACCACTTTTCCGTGGCAGCTGTACAAATGCCCACCTAACAACTGCCTCGATTGAGCTTTCTCTAGCATATGAGTATGAGGCTTTGTAATCAGATGAAACCCTGATGAAACTAGGATTCAAGTCTCACGCCATGTAAATGGAAGCTCTGTCTACCGAACATGCAGGCTTTCATTACTCTAATATATCACGAGCTTCCCGCAGGGAACAAGCTCAGCCCTTTCTCATGCACAGCTTCTCTAGAGGAGCCTCCATTATCTGGAACTCGCCATATTAGGCTTATCTACAACTTTAAAGTGGACCCAAATTAAAAATACAAGATTTCAGAAATAAAATCTATTTTCTATATTATAATAATAATAATAATAATAATAATAAATAGCAGCCTTTTTTTCAGCTGCATGATGACAAATATAAAATATTTTACATTTATTGGAGGAACCCCTCCCTTCCTTTCACATTGCCGGGACAGAATCCGGCAAACTGGTGGAGTAGATGGTGTCCGGCAATGGAGGAATTGCTAATGGCTGCCACCTGTATAACCCTAGTTATGCAAAGAGGAGGGTGAAAAGCATGCACTGAAATGATCACAGGCTTGAAGGAGTGTTTATTTATCTTTGTATGTGTCAGAGGGGTGCAACTAAATATTTTGAATTAAAAAAAAATGTTTGGTTTGGGTCCGCTTTAACAATTTCAGACAGGCCCCCAAATTTCATCTGTTCACAAGTGCCCTCTAATCCTCTTCTCTAATTATCTATTATCTAAGACAACCTGCATTGAGAGAACTATGTGGAGGCTGGTGTCTAATGCTGGGTACACACGGTACGATTATCCGTGTGATAGATGGATCAAATAAAATCCATCATGTCCGATATTGCTCCCGATCGTTTCCGCGCTCGATTTCTCATAGCGGTGAATGGGAAAATATAAAAAAAACTAATTAGGATAATTGAGCGCAGAATCCAGTGCGGAATCGTGCTGAAAAACCGATCGGGTCGCAAAATCGCACAAAGAAACGTAACGTTTGTACCCAGCATGATACCAGTAGCCTGATTCTCAGGCTGAACCACAGGTTTCAGTAGACTTCCCCAGGAGCAAGTATGCATGTAGTGGAGACAGGACACCTAATCTGAATGCTGGTTCTGGGTCCACAGCAGCAAATCAACACAACGGCCAGGTGAACAACACATTTTTTTCTTTCTAGGAGGAAATAAATATGGCATCTTCTAGATCACACTCACCACCAACTTCCTTTAACCAGGGACTGATTGCCACCGGCTGCTGCAGCCCGTTCACTACCGTATAATATTCCTCAGTTGTATGCCCCTTGATGAAGGAAGGTCTTCTCCTCTGTCATGTCCGTAAGGGTGCCTGGCCCAACATGAAATTCTATCCTTATTTAATATTGTAGTACCTGCAAAAATATGTGTGTCTGTCTCTATCTATCCATCTACAGCCACACACACACCCCTCAGTGAAGCCGCAGTTACAGCATGGATCGGAGCATGGCGTCAGGCATGGTGCTCTCTGCAGACAAGTGTTGCTCTTGGCTGGCCCCGTCCTGTGTTTACACTGAGCTGATTGTTCCCAGATGCCAACCTGAATTATTAATTCATTCTTTCCGAGCGGCCAGGAGAGGACCTCTGTCTAAAAGCCTCTGGCGTTCTTCTAAAGCCAGGGAGGAATGCATGTGGCGGCCCAACCTGGGAGAGCAGCGAGAGACAGTGATCAGCAGAGGAGCCGCGCCTGTGATGGAGCATTGCTGAGATACATGGGCCTCAATTCACTAAGATTATCTCCTGTCTTTAATAACTCTTCTAGAGTTGTTACCATGGTGATAAGGCATGTCGTATTCAGGAAACATTTTACCTCAGGCAAACCTAAAGTTAACTCTTCTGTCTTTAAGTTAACTCTTCAATCCTTAAAATAACTCCAGAGTTAAAGACAGGCTGTTAATTAACTGCATGTGAAATTAACTACAGAGGAGGTAAATTAACTACAGAGGAGGTAACTTAAGGAATGGAGAGATAAGATAACTCCCCCACTGTGTGGAGGTAAGTTTTCTCTTGCCTTATTATCTCCAGCATGATGTTAGTTAATTGAGGCCATGGACATGTATACACTCAGGTAATACAGCTATATACACAAACATCGCTCATTTACATACATTTTACAGAACATTACTATAAATCAATTATGAGGGGAAATAGGGGAAGATTTATCAAAAGCGATGAAAGGAGCATTGGAAACAATAGATCAGGAAGTGAACTGGTGCAGAGATAAAGCAGATGTCCTGAACTAGAAATCTAATTAGTCGCTCTTGGCAGCTGCTCCAATTCTACACCGATTTTGCACAAGAGTTGCCCCAGTTCTCCTTGCAGTGGTTCGGATACACATGACCCATAGTTCTTTCACAGAAACAGAAAAAGCCCACTGCTGCAATTCCCAGTTCCTCCTCTTCAGCGACCTCCAGCTGTCTGCGCACAGTCAGTCAGTCTGGGCCACTCCCCTTTGGTCACATGGACATGCAGGAGGTAAAGTTAATGGTAGGTCAGCTGAAGCCATGCCTTCCTGTTAAGTCTAGTAGGGAAGTATTGTTATGCATAATAAATCAAAGATGCTAAGTACACTTTAACCTGATGGAGACAGTGCAGGGATGTTTCCATTAGTACATTGCATTTGCAGTCTTTTCTTCTTCATTTGCAACTGTTGTGTATGCTACATTTTTCGTACGATTGGCCTCCTATACAAATTATAGGAGTGCAGGAAAATTACATAGCAACTGCGCCACAATGATTTTTTTCACGATTCTGCAATTTAAAAAGGTCTTCCTGTCTGTTTTTTCTTTCCTTCCATCGCAAATGCACTATAATTGCATCCATACACCTGTCAGATGGCAGCAAAATAGCAGCACAAATGCTGTAGTGGGAAAATGTAAAAAACGTGATTGAAGCAATTGGGTTTCTCAGTGGAAAACTGCACTTACACAGAAGGGTACTTTTCTTGCAATCACATTTCACAATGTCCCGTCATGCAAACTAGCTGAAAGAGGTCAGTGGCCAATCAGAGAAGAGGTAATTTGCATTATCTGGAGTAAAAGGTCAGTGGAAGGAGGACCGATTGATCACAGAGAGAACTGATTGGACCACAAAGATAGCACCTGACACACAGGAAGGAAGAGGAGGCAGAAAGTTGCAGGGGATATCAGAAGAGAAGCAGCCAGACAGTGCTTGTTGTACAAGGCAGAAACCAGCACAGGTAGACCACAGGCCGCCAGGGAGTCTCAGATCTCTTCAGAAAGGCAGCATCACTAATGCAGTATTACTGATTATTACTGAATTATTCATATGTGGCATATTTCTGGTAATTTAGCATATCTATGAAATCTGTGTCTCTTGACAGCAGGACCAAATCTCATGACTTTCTCAGTAACGGTGAGATGTGTGCACAGAACTACCATCTAACCAGCCCTGGACCTGGCACCAGAATCAGGCCACCGGCGCTGGATCTGCGCACACCCGCAATGTTTTGATTAGGGGTAATGCGACCGGGCTACGCGCACAGCTGTCACATTTTATATTCCCTGAAAGCAGAAAATGAAATCACATTCGCTGCAGCCAAGAGTTTGGCACTAACATCTGATCTTCTCCATCAAAGTAAGCCGTTTAGGCCGGGATTACAGGGAATTGTGGAAATGCATCAGAGGGAGGGGGCTGCCCAAACGGACAGTGGACAAATATGGAAGACAGAGCGATGATTCAGTTCCTCCACCACCAGCCTTCCTCTTCATCAGCAAAGGCACGACTATGCTATTCAATCTATCATGCCCGGCGCACACCAATCTGCCCAAACAGCCCATTTCCCTCAGCGCTGACGCTGCCAGATAAGCATGCTGTGATTTCAGAGAGCCGCCCCCCACTGTGGGCAAAACAGCCCTGACGAGGTCCTTGCACCACCAACACTCACCGGCATAATTGTGAGAATTTAAAAAAAAAAAGAACCTGTGTGTAGTCACTCCTCTCATGCTAACAAATGAGCAACTTGACCTGGGAGCAAAAAAAAAAAGAGCTCTCTTCCAGATACCACCATGTTGCTGCTGCAATGTTACCTAATACAGTTGCTGATAACTAGAGCACAAGCAAGAAGTTTTGAATCAGGTTACCTTCTATTGGGTAACTTAAAAAATGAGTTACCGTATAAACTCGAGTACAAGTCTAGAAATGTAGGTCTGAATCACTTCATAAAAGTATAGGGGTCGACTTATACACAAGTCATGGACAACACAGAGCAATGTGTATACTAATAGCGACATTCATGTTTGCAGCAAATTTACCCTGTGGTAAGTGATACTTTGAAGAAAAGGAAAAGGCTAGAAAACTAAGGTCTGAGGGGGGCTATAGCGTGGGGGGGGGGGGGGAGGAGGGAAGGTTGTGTTGAGAGCGGCAGTTGGAGAACACAGAGCCATGTCATTAGGCAGAGAACATGCCTCGGTGTCCCATCTGCCCCCCAAAGATCCGCCTCGGGTTCTCTTTGAAGGACAGGAGGGGTTAATGGCTGCAATACAGTATGCAGTACAGTCATTAACCCCTCCTGCTCCCCAAGTGCTGCCATTAACTTTGCTGGGTAGATTTATACACGAGTCAATAAAAAAAATCCAGATTATGAGGTTTGAATATTGGAGTCAACTTATACACAAGGTTAACTTTTTGAGTATATACGGTAGCTTTTGACTATTCCACCTTCAGACTTTTGGGGGGACACATGTATCCCTTTTGTGATGTTGCATGTATATAGCTGTGTGCTTTAAAGGGATACTGTAGGGGGATCGGGGGAAAATGAGCTGAACTTACCCAGGGCTTCTAATGGTCCCCCGCAGACATCCTGTGTTGGCGCAGCCGCTCACCGATGCTCCGGCCCCGCCTCCCGTTCACTTCTGGAATTTCTGACTTTAAAGTCAGAAAACCACTGCGCCTGCACGCCCGTGTCCTCGCTCCCGCTGATGTCACCAGGAGTGTACTGCGCAGACACAGACCATACTGGGCCTGCGCTGTGCGATCTTGATGACATCAGCGGGATCGAGGACACGGTAACGCAGGCGCAGTGGTTTTCAGACTTTAAAGTCTGAAATTCCAGAAGTGAACCGGAGGCGGGGCCGGAGCATTGGGGAGTGGATGCGCCAACACAGGATGTCTGCGGGGGACCATTAGAAGCCCCGGGTAAGTTCAACTCATTTTCCCCTGACCCCCCTACAGTATCCCTTTAACAAAAACTTTTCAACATACAGGATTCGAGTCTAATGAAGGCGGAATAGCCGAAAACGTACTCTTAGTTTTTAAATTAGCCAATAAATAGTATCATCAGGATTCAAAAAACTTCTTGCTTTTACTGATGGCTAACATGGCACAATACTCTAACTGCTACAACTATAGCACACGAATACAGCTTGTGGTAGCTCTAATGTGCTGCAGCTGTTAGCATCAGCACTGGGTAACATTAGCAGAAAACACATAGCAAGTTTGTACAACAACTCAGTCCAAGGCAAACGACAGAAAACACTACAGCCTACAGAGGTTCAGCACTGGGGCCCTCAGTACTTGTAGGTGGCAGTCAGAAATGGCAGCTTCCACATTTCTCTCACAACAGGCCAGCGCAAGTGAAATGTAGTTGTGTAGATATTGATTCCTCCTCCTCGCTGCTTCTCGGAGCATACGGCTGCTGGATGATGATATACAGGAAGCCCTGAGGTAAATGACCCCAGTCTGACCACAAGATCTTGGCCACGCAGGTCACTCAGCCAAACGGACACCCAGACTGGAAATTCTTGCCTGTCAGAAGAGCGCTGGGGATTTGCCATGCTGCTCTGGCGGTGCAGAAGGCGGGCACACACACACTTTACAGGCTAATTAACAGAAATGAGTATTAGGCAAGCACCGACAACACATCATTTACTGGAAGCGTGTGAAAGCATGACACTTCTCTCGGAAAATAATGATAACATGGCTGGCAAGAGGAAACATGCCAAGAGACAGGCTAAACATTTGGCCCGAGGCTGCCAGCAGAGGTGCCCATCCCTAACAGCGCAAGGAATGTGTAAGCACCTTACACAGTGATTGTACAGCCACTGATCCACAGCCAAACACCTACTACGCCTGAGCTTCATCCAATCACCTGCAGGGGGAGAACCTGAAACACCTGCCTGGATGAATCTCAGCTAAGTAGTTGCCACACGTGCAGTGAGAGAACCCGACACCATACAGTACAGCCAACTACATATCTGCCCCTCATCCATTCACCACATATGCAGGGAAAGACCCTGAGACACCTGACTGCAGAGCTAAGCTATATATCGACCGATAAGCCTCATCCAGTCACCACATATGCAGGGAAAGACCCTGAGACTTCTGACTGCAGAGCTAAGCTATATCGACTGATAAGCCTCATCCAGTCACCACATATGCAGGGGAGAACCATGGGCACCTGACTGGACGAGGCTCAGATATGTAGTTAGCTCTACAGTCACCACATATGCAGTGAGAGACCCGGAGACCCCTGACTGCAGAGCTAAGCTATATATCGACTGATAAGCCTCATCCAGTCACCACATATGCAGGGGAGGCACCTGACTGGATGAGGCTCAGATATGTAGTTAGCTCTACAGTCACCACATATGCAGGGAGAGACCCGGAGACACCTGACTGCAGAGCTAAGCTATATCGACTGATAAGCCTCATCCAGTCACCACATATGCAGGGGAGAACCATGGGCACCTGACTGGACGAGGCTCAGATATGTAGTTAGCTCTACAGTCACCACATATGCAGTGAGAGACCCGGAGACACTTGACTGCAGAGCTAATGACATTTCTGGATCACAGGTGCCCACGACCAGACCTACTACCAGCTAGCACACCACCTTGACCTGAGGAAGCGGTGTGACCCACGAAACGCGTTGTCTACAATGCTTTTTTAATCAATAAATCGAATGCTTAACTTTACAATGTCAAGAGCCTCTTCATTAAAAATAGGACTTGTAACGCTATATTGAACTTTGATAAACACCTATTACACTTCCCAAGAGCCTCGTGCTTGTACGTGAACAACTACATATCTGAGCCTCATCCAGTCACCACATATGCAGGGAGAGAACCTGAGACACCGGACAGTAGAGCTAACTACATATCTGAGCCTCATCCAGTCACCACATATGCAGGGAGAGATCCTGAGACACCGGACAGTAGAGCTAACTACATATCTGAGCCTCATCCAGTCACCACATATGCAGTGAGAGAACCTGAGGAACCTGACTGAAGAGCTAACTACATATCTGAGCCACATCCATTCCCCACATATGCAGCGAGAGAACCTGAGACACCGGACAGTAGAGCTAACTACATATTTGAGCCTCATTCAGTCACCACATATGCAGGGAGAGAACCTGAGACCCCGGACAGTAGAGCTAACTATACATATCTGAGCCTCATCCATTCCCCACATATACAGCGAGAGAACCTGAGACACCGGACAGTAGAGCTAACTATACATTTCTGAGCCTCATTCAAACACCTGGAATAAGCATGTAGATGGCAAAATCTTGCTCATCCAGTTATTCCTACCACACCGGTTTGTACAGCCCTTATTCAACTTACCATTCATGCATTAGATTAGCTAAAATAAAAAAAAAAAAAAAAAGCTGGTCTACAGTACCATAACTATGTGATACTGATAACATTTCAGCCACTAGGGGTGCTGCCTATTCTACACTCACGTCATTAGCTTTCTGGAGCTCCACCCACCAATGTCTTCCACCAATAAAAACACGCCACATCACCTTCTCAAAGTCAGAAAAAAGAATACAGCGAAAGACATTTTCAAAAATTTTACTGTGGGACATTTTTGTTCATCGGAAATCACCAATTACCAAATCCTGAGAAAGGAGAAGAGAGAACCCTGTAGGAAAAACACCAAAAAGCCATAATAAGGTTTAATAACTGACATGTTCCTCTCTGACTGATTTGAGGAACTCTCTGCAAACTCTAATAACTTCCCCTTTAAATACAGAGTCAGGGGGTGAGGAAATGCGGAATAGTACAATGCTGGAAGGGTAACAAGGTTGCCAAGTGTGACTTATCATGCTATATGGCAGCTTGGCAGAGAACTCATGTGTTATGTAACATGTCACCATTACCACGTGAATGTGTTCATTAAAGAGTGCTCAAATTACATCTCATGTAAGCCTCTTCTGATAGGATTCCCTCTAAGACAAAAAAAAAAAAAAAAAAAAAAATATCCTGGTAGGGTCACTACTTTAGCCATGTTGCACTCTCCTAGCGGCAGGGCTATCAAGAGGTATTGATGCTGCCTACCGTGCCAACTGCCTGTTGTACACAGGACTACACTTCCCATAATCCTCAGTGGTGACAGTTTCCTGGGAACACCCAGGTGACAAGATCGAATCCTGATGTCAATTTGTGGCATTGGTCGACAAAGAAGGATATTTAGAAGCACAGAATTAACCATCTTGTTGTGGTCCCAGCACAGAAAGTGCATAAATCTAGCAGACACCTTAAGAATAATTAAGTGCGAGCATCTTCATTTAAATGAGACCATTGTATGGACCACACTCAAAACACGTCTTTAAAGAAGAACTCCAGTAAAAATAATGTAATAAAAAAAAAGTGCTTCATTTTTACAATAATTATGTATAAATGATTTAGTCAGTGTTTGCTCATTGTAAAATCTTTCCTCTCCCAAATTTACATTCTGACATTTATTACATGGTGACATTTTTACTGTGGGCAGGTTATGTAGCTGCTCCTAGCTGTGTTGGCTGTTAGAGACAGCTGTAAGCAGCTATTTCCTGTCTGTGAACATTGTTACATTGTAACAAACTGCCAAAAGTACCGTAGTCCCAGAGCTTCTTATGGGAGGGGTTTCAGCACAATAGCAGTCATACAGCGCCCCCTGATGGTCTGTTTGTGAAAAGCAATATATTTCTCATGTAAAAGGGGGTATCAGCTACTGATTGGGATAAAGTTCAATTCTTGGTTGGAGTTTCTCTTTAAAACATTCAAATGGGAGTTAATTTTGCGAAGAATCTAAAACTATTTTGCTGCCAAGCGGTCGCTCCAAAACTGCACCTCTAGTGGCCAAGCCAGAACGACAGATTACACCTCAATCACCCCTAAATAATCAACACAGAAAAACAGCAGAAACCTGATACAGGCTTGTTTTAACCCTATGATAGTCTGAATGAGAAGACTGTGGCAATATAGGTAAATAAAGCGTTAGGCCCCATTCACACTTGCAATCGCAAAACGCGAGCGATAAGCGCTAGCATTTTGCGGTGGCAGTTTTTACATGAAATTAGAGTATTTTTCACTGGACATTTTCACGGTTTTGAGCGATTGCGAATGAAATACATTGCAATCGCTCAAAAATTGAAAAAAAAGCCGCATATAGTGTGTTTGCCCTTCATGATAATCAGGAATCGCCAGCGATCACAAAAGTGAAATCACTGCCATATAGATTACTTTGCATTAGTGCTTTAAAAAGCGCTAGCGATCGCCGGCGATTCGGCGATGTAAACCCTTGTTAATCGCCCAATTGTGACTGGGCCCTTAATGTCCTGCCAAAATGTGTCTCTGCCCTGTAAATTCCATTGCCATATAGGATTCAGCCAAATCAAGTGATTTACACGTTCTTCAAAAGAGTGACTAATCACTGAGAAAAATGGAATCATCTGCCAGATTGGCCACAGTGGAAAATTAACGAGTTTTGAGGCTGTCGAACGGTGTACAATTATTTGAACAATCAGCTGTCCACCAACTTAAAAAGGTTTTTTTTTTCATGAAATAACATTCCTTCCGATCAAAATACACAACAACAACAAAAATACTACTAAAGAGCAAGAAAACAGATAACAGTTTCACATTATTCAAATGAATCCTACATGTGTGGTACATGTTCCTAATGAATGAACGGTCATTGTAAGCCGGTGTGGTCACTGCTGTAGGCTCTGCCTGCAGAGGGAGAGGACAGGCTGCATGGCTGTGGTGGGTATTCTGATGCAGCTGAACACACTGCTGTCACATTCCCCTCTCCACAGACAGAGCTGTGTGGCCACTGCTGTAGGCTCTGCCTGCAGAGGGAGAGGACAGGCTGCATGGCTGTGGTGGGTATTATGATGCAGCTGAACACACTGCTGTCACATTCCCCTCTCCACAGACAGAGCTGTGTGGCCACTGCTGTAGACTCTGCATGCAGAGGGAGAGGACAGGCTGCATGGCTGCGGTGGGTGTTATGATGCAGCTGAACACACTGCTGTCACATTCCCCTCTCCACAGACAGAGCTGTGTGGCCACTGCTGTAGGCTCTGCCTGCAGAGGGAGAGGACAGGCTGCATGGCTGCGGTGGGTATTCTGATGCAGCTGAACACACTGCTGTCACATTCCCCTCTCCACAGACAGAGCTGTGTGGCCACTGCTGTAGGCTCTTCTTGCAGAGGGAGAGGACAGGCTGCATGGCTGTGGTGAGTATTGTAATGCAGCTGAACACACTGCTGTCACATTCCCCTCTCCACAGACAGAGCTGTGTGGCCACTGCTGTAGGCTCTGCATGCAGAGGGAGAGGACAGGCTGCATGGCTGTGGTGGGTATTCTGATGCAGCTGAACACACTGCTGTCACATTCCCCTCTCCACAGACAGAGCTGTGTGGCCACTGCTGTAGGCTCTGCCTGCAGAGGGAGAGGACAGGCTGCATGGCTGTGGTGAGTATTCTAATGCAGCTGAACACACTGCTGTCACATTCCCCTCTCCACAGACAGAGCTGTGTGGCCACTGCTGTAGGCTCTGCATGCAGAGGGAGAGGACAGGCTGCATGGCTGTGGTGGGTATTCTGATGCAGCTGAACACACTGCTGTCACATTCCCCTCTCCACAGACAGAGCTGTGTGGCCACTGCTGTAGGCTCTTCTTGCAGAGGGAGAGGACAGGCTGCATGGCTGTGGTGAGTATTCTAATGCAGCTGAACACACTGCTGTCACATTCCCCTCTCCACAGACAGAGCTGTGTGGCCACTGCTGTAGGCTCTGCCTGCAGAGTGAGAGGACAGGCTGCATGGCTGCGGTGGGTGTTATGATGCAGCTGAATACACTGTCACATTCCCCTCTCCACAGACAGAGCTGTGTGGCCACTGCTATAGGCTCTGCCTGCAGAGGGAGAGGACAGGCTGCATGGCTGTGGTGGGTATTCTGATGCAGCTGAACACACTGCTGTCACATTCCCCTCTCCACAGACAGAGCTGTGTGGCCACTGCTGTAGGCTCTGCCTGCAGAGGGAGAGGACAGAATGCATGGCTGTGGTGGGTATTATGATGCAGCTGAACACACTGCTGTCACATTCCCCTCTCCACAGACAGAGCTGTGTGGCCACTGCTGTAGACTCTGCATGCAGAGGGAGAGGACAGGCTGCATGGCTGCGGTGGGTGTTATGATGCAGCTGAACACACTGCTGTCACATTCCCCTCTCCACAGACAGAGCTGTGTGGCCACTGCTGTAGGCTCTGCCTGCAGAGGGAGAGGACAGGCTGCATGGCTGTGGTGGGTATTATGATGCAGCTGAACACACTGCTGTCACATTCCCCTCTCCACAGACAGAGCTGTGTGGCCACTGCTGTAGACTCTGCATGCAGAGGGTGAGGACAGGCTGCATGGCTGTGGTGGGTATTATGATGCAGCTGAACACACTGCTGTCACATTCCCCTCTCCACAGACAGAGCTGTGTGGCCACTGCTGTAGGCTCTGCATGCAGAGGGAGAGGACAGGCTGCATGGCTGCGGTGGGTATTCTGATGCAGCTGAACACACTGCTGTCACATTCCCCTCTCCACAGACAGAGCTGTGTGGCCACTGCTGTAGGCTCTGCCTGCAGAGGGAGAGGACAGGCTGCATGGCTGCGGTGGGTATTCTGATGCAGCTGAACACACTGCTGTCACATTCCCTCTCCACAGACAGAGCTGTGTGGCCACTGCTGTAGGCTCTGCATGCAGAGTGAGAGGACAGGCTGCATGGCTGCGGTGGGTGTTATGATGCAGCTGAATACACTGTCACATTCCCCTCTCCACAGACAGAGCTGTGTGGCCACTGCTATAGGCTCTGCCTGCAGAGGGAGAGGACAGGCTGCATGGCTGCGGTGGGTATTCTGATGCAGCTGAACACACTGCTGTCACATTCCCCTCTCCACAGACAGAGCTGTGTGGCCACTGCTGTAGGCTCTTCTTGCAGAGGGAGAGGACAGGCTGCATGGCTGTGGTGAGTATTCTAATGCAGCTGAACACACTGCTGTCACATTCCCCTCTCCACAGACAGAGCTGTGTGGCCACTGCTGTAGGCTCTGCATGCAGAGGGAGAGGACAGGCTGCATGGCTGTGGTGGGTATTCTGATGCAGCTGAACACACTGCTGTCACATTCCCCTCTCCACAGACAGAGCTGTGTGGCCACTGCTGTAGGCTCTGCCTGCAGAGGGAGAGGACAGGCTGCATGGCTGTGGTGAGTATTCTAATGCAGCTGAACACACTGCTGTCACATTCCCCTCTCCACAGACAGAGCTGTGTGGCCACTGCTGTAGGCTCTGCATGCAGAGGGAGAGGACAGGCTGCATGGCTGTGGTGGGTATTATGATGCAGCTGAACACACTGCTGTCACATTCCCCTCTCCACAGACAGAGCTGTGTGGCCACTGCTGTAGGCTCTGCCTGCAGAGGGAGAGGACAGGCTGCATGGCTGCGGTGGGTATTCTGATGCAGCTGAACACACTGCTGTCACATTCCCCTCTCCACAGACAGAGCTGTGTGGCCACTGCTGTAGGCTCTGCCTGCAGAAGGAGAGGACAGGCTGCATGGCTGCGGTGGGTATTCTGATGCAGCTGAACACACTGCTGTCACATTCCCCTCTCCACAGACAGAGCTGTGTGGCCACTGCTGTAGGCTCTTCTTGCAGAGGGAGAGGACAGGCTGCATGGCTGTGGTGAGTATTCTAATGCAGCTGAACACACTGCTGTCACATTCCCCTCTCCACAGACAGAGCTGTGTGGCCACTGCTGTAGGCTCTGCATGCAGAGGGAGAGGACAGGCTGCATGGCTGTGGTGGGTATTCTGATGCAGCTGAACACACTGCTGTCACATTGCCACATGCACAGACAGAGCTGTGTGGCCACTGCTGTAGGCTCTGTATGCAGAGGGAGAGGACAGGCTGCATGGCTGTGGTGAGTATTCTGATGCAGCTGAACACACTGCTGTCACATTCCCCTCTCCACAGACAGAGCTGTGTGGCCACTGCTGTAGGCTCTGCATGCAGAGGGAGAGGACAGGCTGCATGGCTGTGGTGGGTATTATGATGCAGCTGAACACACTGCTGTCACATTCCCCTCTCCACAGACAGAGCTGTGTGGCCACTGCTGTAGGCTCTGCCTGCAGAGGGAGAGGACAGGCTGCATGGCTGTGGTGGGTATTATGATGCAGCTGAACACACAGTCACATTCCCCTCTCCACAGACAGAGCTGTGTGGCCACTGCTGTAGACTCTGCATGCAGAGGGAGAGGACAGGCTGCATGGCTGTGGTGGGTATTATGATGCAGCTGAACACACTGCTGTCACATTCCCCTCTCCACAGACAGAGCTGTGTGCCACTGCTGTAGGCTCTGTATGCAGAGGGAGAGGACAGGCTGCATGGCTGTGGTGGGTATTCTGATGCAGCTGAACACACTGCTGTCACATTCCCCTCTCCACAGACAGAGCTGTGTGGCCACTGCTGTAGGCTCTGCATGCAGAGGGAGAGGACAGGCTGCATGGCTGTGGTGGGTATTCTGATGCAGCTGAACACACTGCTGTCACATTCCCCTCTCCACAGACAGAGCTGTGTGGCCACTGCTGTAGACTCTGCATGCAGAGGGAGAGGACAGGCTGCATGGCTGTGGTGGGTATTCTGATGCAGCTGAACACACTGCTGTCACATTCCCCTCTCCACAGACAGAGCTGTGTGCCACTGCTGTAGGCTCTGTATGCAGAGGGAGAGGACAGGCTGCATGGCTGTGGTGGGTATTCTGATGCAGCTGAACACACTGCTGTCACATTCCCCTCTCCACAGACAGAGCTGTGTGGCCACTGCTGTAGGCTCTGCCTGCAGAGGGAGAGGACAGGCTGCATGGCTGTGGTGGGTATTCTGATGCAGCTGAACACACTGTCACATTCCCCTCTCCACAGACAGAGCTGTGTGCCACTGCTGTAGGCTCTGCATGCAGAGGGAGAGGACAGGCTGCATGGCTGTGGTGGGTATTCTGATGCAGCTGAACACACTGCTGTCACATTCCCCTCTCCACAGACAGAGCTGTGTGCCACTGCTGTAGGCTCTGCATGCAGAGGGAGAGGACAGGCTGCATGGCTGTGGTGGGTATTATGATGCAGCTGAACACACTGCTGTCACATTCCCCTCTCCACAGACAGAGCTGTGTGGCCACTGCTGTAGGCTCTGCATGCAGAGGGAGAGGACAGGCTGCATGGCTGCGGTGGGTATTCTGATGCAGCTGAACACACTGCTGTCACATTCCCTCTCCACAGACAGAGCTGTGTGGCCACTGCTGTAGGCTCTGCATGCAGAGTGAGAGGACAGGCTGCATGGCTGCGGTGGGTGTTATGATGCAGCTGAATACACTGTCATATTCCCCTCTCCACAGACAGAGCTGTGTGGCCACTGCTGTAGGCTCTGCCTGCAGAGGGAGAGGACAGGCTGCATGGCTGCGGTGGGTATTCTGATGCAGCTGAACACACTGCTGTCACATTCCCTCTCCACAGACAGAGCTGTGTGGCCACTGCTGTAGGCTCTGCATGCAGAGTGAGAGGACAGGCTGCATGGCTGCGGTGGGTGTTATGATGCAGCTGAATACACTGTCACATTCCCCTCTCCACAGACAGAGCTGTGTGGCCACTGCTGTAGGCTCTGCCTGCAGAGGGAGAGGACAGGCTGCATTGCTGCGGTGGGTATTCTGATGCAGCTGAACACACTGCTGTCACATTCCCCTCTCCACAGACAGAGCTGTGTGGCCACTGCTGTAGGCTCTTCTTGCAGAGGGAGAGGACAGGCTGCATGGCTGTGGTGAGTATTCTAATGCAGCTGAACACACTGCTGTCACATTCCCCTCTCCACAGACAGAGCTGTGTGGCCACTGCTGTAGGCTCTGCATGCAGAGGGAGAGGACAGGCTGCATGGCTGTGGTGGGTATTCTGATGCAGCTGAACACACTGCTGTCACATTCCCCTCTCCACAGACAGAGCTGTGTGGCCACTGCTGTAGGCTCTGCCTGCAGAGGGAGAGGACAGGCTGCATGGCTGTGGTGAGTATTCTAATGCAGCTGAACACACTGCTGTCACATTCCCCTCTCCACAGACAGAGCTGTGTGGCCACTGCTGTAGGCTCTGCATGCAGAGGGAGAGGACAGGCTGCATGGCTGTGGTGGGTATTCTGATGCAGCTGAACACACTGCTGTCACATTCCCCTCTCCACAGACAGAGCTGTGTGCCACTGCTGTAGGCTCTGCATGCAGAGGGAGAGGACAGGCTGCATGGCTGTGGTGGGTATTATGATGCAGCTGAACACACTGCTGTCACATTCCCCTCTCCACAGACAGAGCTGTGTGGCCACTGCTGTAGGCTCTGCCTGCAGAGGGAGAGGACAGGCTGCATGGCTGTGGTGGGTATTATGATGCAGCTGAACACACTGTCACATTCCCCTCTCCACAGACAGAGCTGTGTGGCCACTGCTGTAGACTCTGCATGCAGAGGGAGAGGACAGGCTGCATGGCTGTGGTGGGTATTATGATGCAGCTGAACACACTGCTGTCACATTCCCCTCTCCACAGACAGAGCTGTGTGCCACTGCTGTAGGCTCTGTATGCAGAGGGAGAGGACAGGCTGCATGGCTGTGGTGGGTATTCTGATGCAGCTGAACACACTGCTGTCACATTCCCCTCTCCACAGACAGAGCTGTGTGGCCACTGCTGTAGGCTCTGCATGCAGAGGGAGAGGACAGGCTGCATGGCTGTGGTGGGTATTCTGATGCAGCTGAACACACTGCTGTCACATTCCCCTCTCCACAGACAGAGCTGTGTGGCCACTGCTGTAGGCTCTGCATGCAGAGGGAGAGGACAGGCTGCATGGCTGTGGTGGGTATTCTGATGCAGCTGAACACACTGCTGTCACATTCCCCTCTCCACAGACAGAGCTGTGTGCCACTGCTGTAGGCTCTGCCTGCAGAGGGAGAGGACAGGCTGCATGGCTGCGGTGAGTATTCTGATGCAGCTGAACACACTGCTGTCACATTTCCCTCTCCACAGACAGAGCTGTGTGGCCACTGCTGTAGGCTCTGCATGCAGAGGGAGAGGACAGGCTGCATGGCTGTGGTGGGTATTCTGATGCAGCTGAACACACTGTCACATTCCCCTCTCCACAGACAGAGCTGTGTGGCCACTGCTGTAGGCTCTGCCTGCAGAGGGAGAGGACAGGCTGCATGGCTGTGGTGGGTATTCTGATGCAGCTGAACACACTGCTGTCACATTCCCCTCTCCACAGACAGAGCTGTGTGCCACTGCTGTAGGCTCTGCATGCAGAGGGAGAGGACAGGCTGCATGGCTGTGGTGGGTATTATGATGCAGCTGAACACACTGCTGTCACATTCCCCTCTCCACAGACAGAGCTGTGTGGCCACTGCTGTAGGCTCTGCATGCAGAGGGAGAGGACAGGCTGCATGGCTGTGGTGGGTATTATGATGCAGCTGAACACACTGCTGTCACATTGCCACATGCACATACAGAGCCCCGTGTGTTGCATTCCCACTAGGTCAGCCGCTCAGGAAGCGAGACCTCTTCCACACAAGTCGTGCTTTCTCTCTGGCAGACGGCGGGTAGCACATGATCATCTCCTCGCACAATCCTGACGCTGTCACTCGCTCGCCATATGGAAAGATCCTGAAAAGCCTCTACCTCCCATCACACAGGAGCTGTGTGCGCGGAACGTGACTAAGTGGGAAAGTGTCCCCAGAAGCCACATTATGTGTGATCCTAGAGGGAGAGGCGCATTTCCTGCCGCCCTTAGCGAGAGCCCTGCCAGACAACGGCCAACTGTCCAGGCTTATAGCAAGGGGGGGGGGGGGGAGGATGGCTTACAGCAAAACTCCACCTGCGTCCAGAAACAAGCAAATCTCTTCACCTCAGCTCTGAACATTGCTGGGAAGAATGGCAAGCCATGCTTCATCTAGCTTACCCAGTCTTGTCTGTGTAAAGGAAACCCAGCTATTCCTCAGTGTTCCTTTAAGACCCACTGAATGCATTAGTGCTAGTTCTGAAAATCAGTAGCCAGGGCTCCTGCACTGTGCAGCTAACTGATCATACAGGAAGATGGGAGATTCTGGGCAGCTTATATTCCAGGTTTGCAACACAGAACATCAGGCTGCGGACAGATATAGAAATTTAGCTGCAAATTGAGACAGAAGGATTATTTCGGAGAACATTAAATTGCAAATAGACAATTACAAAAGATACGTACAACACTCATGGCAATTTTTTTTTTTTTGTGGAACTTCACTTGAACGAGAAACTCCAGAGAAAATGTATACATTGCAGCTTTAGACAGAATGCAGCACACTACAACTTCTCTATGGAATTCTACTGCTGTCTATATCACCCTTCAGTAAAGAGGCACCCCAAAACTAGCAGTCCCAGCACAGAGGCACCCCAGACCAGTCCCAGCATAGAGTCAGCCCATAACTACCAGTCCCGGCACAGAGGCAGCCCAGACCTTCCAGTCCTAGCACAGAGGCACCCCATAACTACCAGTCCCAACAAAGGCACCCCACAACAACCAGTCCCGTACAGAGGCACCCCACAACTACCAGTACAGAGGCACCCCATATCTACCAGTCCAGCACAGAGGCACCCCAGAACTACCAGTACAGAGGCACCCCATAACTACCAGTCCCAACAAAGGCACCCCACAACAACCAGTCCCGTACAGAGGCACCCCAGACCTACCAGTCCCAGTACAGAGGCACCCCAGACCTACCAGTCCCAGTACAGAGGCACCCCAGACCTACCAGTCCCAGTACAGAGGCACCCCAGACCTACCAGTCCCAGTACAGAGGCACCCCAGACCTACCAGTCCCAGTACAGAGGCACCCCAGACCTACCAGTCCCAGTACAGAGGCACCCCAGACCTACCAGTCCCAGTACAGAGGCACCCCAGACCTACCAGTCCCAGTACAGAGGCACCCCAGACCTACCAGTCCCAGTACAGAGGCACCCCAGACCTACCAGTCCCAGTACAGAGGCACCCCAGACCTACCAGTCCCGGCACAGAGGCACCCCAGACCTACCAGTCCCAGTACAGAGGCACCCCAGACCTACCAGTCCCGGCACAGAGGCAGCCCAGACCTACCAGTCCCGGCACAGAGGCACCCCAGACCTACCAGTCCCAGTACAGAGGCACCCCAGACCTACCAGTCCCGGCACAGAGGCAGCCCAGACCTACCAGTCCCAGTACAGAGGCACCCCAGACCTACCAGTCCCGGGCACAGAGGCAGCCCAGACCTACCAGTCCCGACACAGAGGCAGCCCAGAGCTACCAGTCCCAGTACAGAGGCACCCCAGAACTACCAGTCCCAGCACAGAGGCACCCCAGAACTACCAGTCCCAGCACAGAGGCACCCCAGAACTACCAGTCCCAGCACAGAAGCACCCCAGAACTACCAGTCCCAGCACAGAGGCACTGCAGACCACTCCCAGCACAGATATACCCCAGAACTACCAGTTCTCGGACAGAGGCACCCCACAACTACCAGTCCCATCATAGAGGGACCCCAGAACTACCAGTTCCAGCACTGAGGCACCACACAACTACCAGTCCCAGCACAGAGGCTCCCCAGAACTACCAGTCCTTGCACAGAGGCACCCCAGAACTACCAGTCCTTGCACAGAGGCACCCCAGAACTACCAGTCCTTGCACAGAGGCTCCCCAGAACTACCAGTCCTTGCACAGAGGCTCCCCAGAACTACCAGTCCCAGCACAGAGGCACCCCAGAACTACCAGTCCTTGCACAGAGGCACCCCAGAACTACCAGTTCCAGCACAGAGGCACCCCAGAACTACCAGTCCCAGCACAGAGGCACCCCAGAACTACCAGTCCCAGCACTGAGGCACCCCAGAACTACCAGTTCCAGCACAGAGGCACCCCAGAACTACCAGTCCCAGCACTGAGGCACCCCAGAACTACCAGTCCCAGCACAGAGGCACCCCAGAACTACCAGTCCCAGCACAGAGGCACCCCAGAACTACCAGTCCCAGCACAGAGGCACCCCAGAACTACCAGTCCCAGCACAGAGGCACCCCAGAACTACCAGTCCCAGCACAGAGGCACCCCAGAACTACCAGTCCCAGCACAGAGGCACCCCAGAACTACCAGTCCCAGCACAGAGGCACCCCAGAACTACCAGTCCTTGCACAGAGGCTCCCCAGAACTACCAGTTCCAGCACAGAGGCACCCCAGAACTACCAGTCCTTGCACAGAGGCACCCCAGAACTACCAGTCCCAGCACAGAGGCACCCCAGAACTACCAGTCCCAGCACAGAGGCACCCCAGAACTACCAGTCCCAGCACAGAGGCACCCCAGAACTACCAGTCCCAGCACAGAGGCACCCCAGAACTACCAGTCCCAGCACAGAGGCACCCCAGAACTACCAGTCCCAGCACAGAGGCACCCCAGAACTACCAGTCCCAGCACAGAGGCACCCCAGAACTACCAGTCCCAGCACAGAGGCACCCCAGAACTACCAGTCCCAGCACAGAGGCACCCCAGAACTACCAGTCCCAGCACAGAGGCACCCCAGAACTACCAGTCCTTGCACAGAGGCTCCCCAGAACTACCAGTTCCAGCACAGAGGCACCCCAGAACTACCAGTCCTTGCACAGAGGCTCCCCAGAACTACCAGTCTTAGCACAGAGGCACCCCAGAACTACCAGTCCCAGCACAGAGGCACCCCAGAACTACCAGTCCCAGCACAGAGGCATCCCAGAACTACCAGTCCCAGCACAGAGGCACCCCAGAACTACCAGTCCCACCACAGAGGCACCCCAGAACTACCAGTCCCAGCACAGAGGCACCCCAGAACTACCAGTCCCAGCACAGAGGCATCCCAGAACTACCAGTCCCAGCACAGAGGCACCACAGAACTACCAGTCCCACCACAGAGGCACCCCAGAACTACCAGTCCCGGCACAGAGGCTCCCCAGAACTACCAGTCTTAGCACAGAGGCTCCCCAGAACTACCAGTCTTAGCACAGAGGCTCCCCAGAACTACCAGTCTTAGCACAGAGGCACCCCAGAACTACCAGTCCCGGCACAGAGGCACCCCAGAACTACCAGTCCCAGCACAGAGGCTCCCCAGAACTACCAGTCTTAGCACAGAGGCTCCCCAGAACTACCAGTCTTAGCACAGAGGCACCCCAGAACTACCAGTCCCGGCACAGAGGCACCCCAGAACTACCAGTCCCAGCACAGAGGCTCCCCAGAACTACCAGTCTTAGCACAGAGGCACCCCACAGCTACCAGTCCCAGCACCGAGGAACCCCAGAACTACCAGTCCCAGCACAGAGGCACCCCAGAACTACCAGTCCCAGTACAGAGGCACCCCAGAACTACCAGTCCCAGTACAGAGGCACCCCAGAACTACCAGTCCCAGTACAGAGGCACCCCAGAACTACCAGTCCCAGTACAGAGGCACCCCAGAACTACCAGTCCCAGTACAGAGGCACCCCAGAACTACCAGTCCCAGTACAGAGGCACCCCAGAACTACCAGTCCCAGTACAGAGGCACCCCAGAACTACCAGTCCCAGTACAGAGGCACCCCAGAACTACCAGTCCCAGCACCGAGGAACCCCAGAACTACCAGTCCCAGCACAGAGGCACCCCAGAACTACCAGTCCCAGCACAGAGGCACCCCAGAACTACCAGTCCTTGCACAGAGGCTCCCCAGAACTACCAGTCTTAGCACAGAGGCTCCCCAGAACTACCAGTCTTAGCACAGAGGCTCCCCAGAACTACCAGTCCCAGCACAGAGGCACCCCAGAACTACCAGTCTTAGCACAGAGGCTCCCCAGAACTACCAGTCTTAGCACAGAGGCACCCCAGAACTACCAGTCCCGGCACAGAGGCACCCCAGAACTACCAGTCTTAGCACGAACGCACCTCACAACTACCAATCCCAGTCGGAAGATAGCAGGAGCTGCTGGGACCAGCAATTACTGAACAGCTGGACGGTGGCACAGTTCCCAGGCCTAGATATCCCATTCTGGGTGTAAGAGAGGACAGAGTTCCAGTCCTGGCCTGGGACCAAGAGAGAGCAGCCTGCAGCCTGAGCTCATGGCTGAATATGTCCCATAACCTCAGCTGTCTCACATTCCCCAAAACGACAATACCAAACACCACTGAGGTCATAAACATCTGCCTGTTTCACTAGAACACAGCCCTGATCTAAAGCAAAACATAAAAGCAAAAGCACACTGCATTACAGCCTATGGTGTTGCCGGCTGCGCCCAATTCTCCTGCGCTGGAATAGCAGTGTTCGCTGCTGATCGCTACATCCAATCACTACATCCCAGTGCCCACTACCAATCACTGCATCCAGAGTCCCAGTGCCCACTACCAATCACTGCATCCAAAGTTCCAGTGCCCACTACCAATCACTGCATCCAAAGTCCCAGTGCCCACTACCAATCACTGCATCCAAAGTCTCAGTGCACACCCCCAATCACTGCATCCAGAGTCCACCACCAATCACTGCATCCAGTGTCCTGGTGCCCACCCCCAATCACTGCATCCAGAGTCCCACTGCCCACCACCAATCACTGCATCCAGAGTCCCAGTGCCCACCACCAATCACTGCATCCAGTGTCCCAGTTCCCACTACCAATCACTGCATCCAGATCCCCAGTGCCCACCCCCAATCACCGCATCCAGAGTCCCAGTGCCCACCACCAACCACTGCATCCAGAGTCCCAGTGCCCACCACCAATCACTGAATCCAGAGTCCCAGTGCCCACCACCAATCACTGCATCCAGAGTCCCAGTGCCCACCAATCACTGCATCCAGTGGCCCAGTGCCCACCACCAATCACTGCATCCCGAGTCCTATTTCCACCACCAATCACTGCATCCAGAGTCCCAGTGCCCACCACCAATCACTGCATCCAGAGTCCTAGTGCCCACCACCAATCACTGCATCCAAAGTCTCAGTGCACACCCCCAATCACTGCATCCAGAGTCCACCACCAATCACTTCATCCAGAGTCCCGGTGCCCATCACCAATCACTGCATCCAGTGTCCTGGTGCCCACCCCCAATCACTGCATCCAGAGTCCCAGTGCCCACCACCAATCACTGCATCCAGAGTCCCAGTGCCCACCACCAATCACTGAATCCAGAGTCCCAGTGCCCACCACCAATCAATACATCCAGAGTCCTAGTGCCCACCATCAATCACTGCATCCAGAGTCCCAGTGCCCACCAATCACTGCATCCAGTGGCCCAGTGCCCACCACCAATCACTGCATCCCGAGTCCTAGTTCCACCACCAATCACTGCATCCAGAGTCCTAGTGCCCACCACCAATCATGGCATCCAGAGTCCCAGTGCCCACCACCAATCACTGCATTCAGAGTCCCAGTGCCCACCACCAATCACTGCATCCAGAGTCCCAGTGCCCACTAATCACTGCATCCAGTGGCCCAGTGCCCACCACCAATCACTGCATCCAGAGTCCCAGTGCCCACCAATCACTGCATCCAGTGTCCGAGTGCCCACCACCAATCACTGCATCCAGTGTCCCAGTGCCCACCACCAATCACTGCATCCAGAGTCCCAGTGCCCACCACCAATCACTGCATCCAGAGTCCCAGTGCCCACTCCCATTATCTGTATCCAGAGTCCCAGTTCCCACCACCGATCACTGCATCCACTGCATTTTACCAATATTGGTGAAAATTACCAATATTCTTCTAGGGTATTATCCATTGCCCAATAGTAGAACATCTGTAATTTTACCTCTACTTTACTAGAGGCTTTCCCCAGCGCCCCTTTTAGATGTACGCAACTGGATGTCACAAGCACTGGGGTAGGGTGTCACTTCCTGACCTTCAAGGCGGTAGATTGTACTGTGAGCAGTGATGGCGAGATCAGTCCTTCCAATTATAGACTGAGACAGATCTCAGGTTTCTCCATAGATTGGGTAGAGGTGCCGGAACTGCAGTACACACACAATACAGCACTGCAGGCCCCTCATCATACTCCTCCACAGCACTGAAGTCCTGGTCCTGGATGGCTAATACAGGCACGCAAAAGGCCCCAGAATGAATCAAGATAAGGAGAACTTCATATAAAAGAGGCTGTAGGGTTAATAATTCCTAAATTTGTATAGCGCCTTTCTCCTGTCGGACTCAAAGCACTTGTGAGGCAGCCACTCAGTAGGCAGTAGCAGTGTTAGGGAGACTTGCCCAAAGAACTCCTTACTGAATAGGTGCAGCTTACTGAATAGGAAGAGCTGAGATTTGAACCCAGGTCTCCCATGTCAGAGGCAGAGCCCTTAAACATTACACCATCCAGCCACCCCTTTTTGACTCAACGTGTTTTGTGAACAAGGTTCACTTCCTCAGAAGTCCCAAAAGAACAAGGAATAAAATATATATTTGCACTGTGAAATCAGGACAGCCAGGTCATAAACATATTTCCATCAAGTAATAAAGGATAAAAAAAAAATAAAAAAAAAATGTATATATTGACTTCAACAAGACCACACTTGGCTGAGGGGGGAGACTCAGCAGACCGACTTACCTGGGGACTCTTCCGGCCCTCGCCCCTCTGCCCTTATAGTCTGAGGGTCCTCAGTGTATCCTGGATCCCCTCCAATGTGCCGCTATCGCCCCTAATAACAATCTCTGACCTGGCTGGGTCGCAGCTACAGAAGCGTTCTACGAATGCTTGGTTGCAGGTTTTTTGTAAACTGCATATGCGCAGAACGCTCTTGGCAACAGGAGTGCGACTGAGAAGGCAGTATCCACAGCCAGACCAAAGATTGTTTTATGAGGGGTGACAGTGGCACAATGGAGGAGACCCAAAAGAGAGAGTGGCCTCAAAGACTTGAGGGCTGGAGGAAGACCCAGGTAACTAAATGTCAACTTTTCTCATCTGGTTCAGGGCTGCTTTGAGGAAGAGTCTAAAAAAATTTCAACAAAGATATTCATGAGTGATAGTGTATTTGTGAAATGCATGAAGGAGCAAGAATGGGATCCTTTCTACCATTTCCATAACAACGGCACACGCTTCACGAGTCTACCAGAGCAGGTGTCTGTATAGTAATTGCTGCCCGTAGTGTCGCACTAAGGACCAAGCTGTGGCTCTTATTGAAGGGGTGTTCGCACCTTTAGAGACAGGGATAACTAGGTAAAAGGGTTTGGTGATATTATAGAGACATACAGTATGTGCAAGTGTATTTATCAGGGACTCAGCAGAGAAGTGTTTCATTAACATCTATTGATCAGGAAATCGATCAGACAGGTGGGTAAACAAGCCACACAGGGAGACATTCCTGCAAATGTCATCATGACACGAGGAACGCCCCACTCCCCATTATATGTCACATGCCTTTCTGTCATGTGTCCCATTCCTTCACATACCCCCAGTGCTCCCCAATGCACTTACTGCTCTAACAGGATAGATCTGTGAGCAGAAAGAAACCATGGTGCCCTCATCCTGGTGGGCAGCACACAGCACAGGGAAAGCTGGCCCAAAGGGAACAGAAGCCATGGCCGCTGCCCACTTAATGGTGTTACAGGGATTTAGTTTAAATATAACTGGGGTGGTATGTACACAGTCTGCTCAAAATCCTCCATACATAATTCCTAAGCAACTTAATCATGTAAATGCTGGGTATTTTCTTTTGGGGGGGGGGGGGGGGGATTTGGGGTGGGATGCACAGATCAAAAAATTGGTGACCTCCGCCTAATTTTTTTTTATTTTATTTTTTTTTTTTGGGGGGGGGGGGGGGAACACGCACAATGCTTTTAATGTATAAGGGGAACTTGTTTGCTTACGGGACACTCTGCCTATTCATGGTTGTTTGGTAGGAGGCACACTTTTTTTTTCACAAAATTTTTATTACATTTTTCGATACAAAACAGATAAACAAAACAGTATTAAAGTGCGTTTAACAATATCGCAGATGACACAGAAATAGTGCATAGTACAATAAGATCTGCAAAAGCAGAAGAAATACACATAGACAAATATATGGTGCCAGCAGCTCCAAGGCATGATGTACTGGCTAACTAAATTTTCCTAAATATAGTTAGTTTAGCTAACCAAAATTTCCTAAATATAAAGCCACCACCAGTTTCAGCGGCCTATATGCTCAAGACTACTTGCACTATACAGCAGTTGGCTGATGGTGTAATGGTTAAGGGCTCTGCCTCTGACAGGAGACCAAGGTTCGAATCTCGGCTCTGCCTGTTCAGTAAGCCAGCACTAATTCAGTAGGAGACCTTTGGCAAGTCTCCCTCACACTGCTACTGCCTATAGAGCGTGCCCTAGTGGCTGCTGCTCTGCTCTGGCGCTTTGAGTCCGCAAGGAGAAAAGCGCAATATAAATGTTATTTGTCTTGTCTTATACAGCAAATCAGGCAGTCTGAGCATCCAAAAAGCATTATTTTGCTTCATTGATGCACAGACAGCTCGGTAAGTATCAAGAACGTGCTACGCACTGTATTAAGCAGATGGGACAGTACCATCCGTAAACACCAGAAGGAAATGAGAAAAAAAGAAAATAGAAGAGATAGTAATGAGGGGGGGGGGGGGGTGCACCGAGTCGACTCGTCTCCACCCAAGGAGGCACACTTTCTAATTGAGGATTTTAAGTGGAAGAAATCATGCCTGCTTGCATATTACATTTTTTTTTTTGGGGGGGGGGGGGGGGGGGGTGTTGGACTTCATGCTTAGGGGCTTAGGGAGGAAATGCTGTCTTAGGGCCTGGGTACACTATTGCTTAGCTGAGCTGGTTTCATAAACACTTATTAGTGTGCAGCACACAGGGACATCAGACTATGCATACACAACTCTGTACTGTACTTATACACTGCACAGCACTTCTGCATGCATCTGTCCCATTCTGATTATTTGGAATGGTGTCAGCTCTGCAATGGATAGCAACGTAGGTGGTGACCTGTGCTGCAGAGCAATGCGACAGTGTGCCCAGGCCCTTATGTTGATTGGCGCTGACACGCTGCAAAATTATGTTTTTGGGGGGATGCACTGCGAATTGTGATGTTTGGCGTACACCCTACTGAATTCAGTGTTAGGGTTACATGCTGCCTAATTGTTATGTGGGGGATCAGCCTGCTTAATTGTAATCTAAGAGGTAGTTGCAAAATATTCATTACATCTCAAATGGCTGTTTGGATGAGAGAGATCACTTTTCATTCGATAAAAAGTTTTTCAAAGTTTTCTTGGGCAAGTCTACTGTCTGAATTAATCAGCTTTTAGATTCATGTACATTTGGCTCAGCCCTTGGCTCATCATGACCACACCCACTTTCCGCTGCATGGCCATGCCCATTTTCTGCCGCACATTACCTCCACCCAGCTGGCCATGGGTGTCCTGGGCCCCCCGCAGTGTGCGGTATATTAGTGCACAGCTCACATACACAGGCTCTGCACTAATATACAGCACAGTATATAATGCACACTGCGGGGGTTCCTGTAAGCGAAGGTTTGGGAATCTGCGGATTTGTGTTATAGCTGTGCCAATAGGAATGTAAAATAGGCTGTGTGTCAGTGTAACAATTCCCAGAGTTCCCTATCCTGTTCCAAAAATAACAGGAGGCTAAAACTGCAATGCAGCCACTCAGGGGAGACTAAGAGCAGCAGAATAGCTTTGTTTACTAGCTACATTTGTGAGGAGCATACAAGGAAAATATCAGCAGAGGATTTATGGCCGTGGAGAAAACATGATAGATACGGTTCTATGAGCCAAGCATCGGTCATAAACCGCAGGGAATTTCACCCAGAGTGCACCTGTGATGTTACTACAGAGTGCAGCCACATGTCACACACTGCGGAGACAGGACAAGGCGGTAAGTGTGCGATAAGGACGCTGACCTTTCATCCCCAGCAGAGATTCTTCTGTAACGGAATTCATTACATTCCGCCTCGCAGGTGCGCCCGCTCATTGATTATATCATAATGAGCTGCACCTGACAATGACACCATCGTTACAACCGTCACCAACAACCTGACTGTGGGCTCTTATGAGAGCACCCCCTAAGCGTCAACCAAATGAATCAACCAATCAATACGGTGTAAGCAAGCGAATCATAGCCGATACAGCAGCCCTGGCTGAGCTCCCGGGTCTTCTGGGTCCAAACACCTAAGGTGACCTTCAGGAAAGGAACCGGCAGCCCGGATTGGTTACCCAACTCTCCTGGGCTTCAGAAAAGTTGCACCACCCCTAACTACTCCACCAGCCAAAACACAGAGGTTACTGCCAGCAGCTACAGGAAATCCCAAATACAGATTTACAACATGCTAAAGTTCACCTCCACTGCAGATAAGAAGGCATTCCCTTCACCCTGCACACAAGTCGTTTTCATGCAGCGATATCAGGTGACATACAAAATGTCAAATCCAGTCTGCCTTGTTCAAAAGCTAGCAGGCACTTTCATGGAGTCACTGAACCCCAAACTGTTATGTGAGGAGGAACGCGGGAATCAGGCTACCACCAGCATGCCTCACCACAGAGTCTCTCTCCTTCTGCTGCACTATACAGAACAGGAAGTTAACAATCAGTCGCACAGCCAGAGCTAACAGATAAGAGCACACAATCATTTTAAACCTTTGAACACAGCAGCAAGGAGTTAGCAAAAGCACTGCCCCATCATCCAAGGGGAAAGCCTTATCACCTAC